>NC_081569.1:101306090-101402454 GCF_022355385.1 Mustela nigripes
TCGAAAGATATTTTATATATTTATAAACACTGAAATATCCCCCCTCCCCTTCGAAAGATATTTTATATATTTATAAACACTGAAATATCCCCCCTCCCCTTTTACACACAAAAGAGCATACTACGCCATTCCTCACTGTGTGGCATTTTTCTATTTTCTCTTCAATCGGTTTTGGAAACCATCCTCTGTCACTGCCTCATACTCTTTGATGGTTCCACAGTGCTCACTCTGTGGCTTAACCCAGCTTCTTAACCAGCCCCTTACTGACGGACACTCAGATTGCCTTCTTCGCTGTTACAAACAGTGCTGCGATGAATAAATTGTACATGGGTCATTTCCCTTGTGTGCAAAGGTTCCCACAAGTGGGAAAGCAGGGTTGCTGGATTAAAGGATATCATATCATTCAGGATTCTCCAGAGAAACAGAACCACTAGGAGATCACAGAAGAGAGAGAGACTTATTTTAAAGAATTGGTTGTGAGGGCTAGCAAGTCTACAATCTGTAGGGCAGACCCCAGCCTGGAGACTCAGACAGAAAGGAGCTGCTCCTTCGGTCTTGAGGCAGAATTTCTCCTTCTGCCAGAAGCCTCAGTATTTGTTCTTAGGACCTTCAGCTGATTGGATGAGGACCACCTACATCAAGACGCATCTCCTTTACTTAATGTCAGTTGATTGTAGATGTTAAGCACATCTACAAAAATACCTTCACAGCAACACCTAAATTAGTGTTGGATTAATTAACTGGGTACGATCGCCTTTCCATGTTGACAAATGACACAGGCATCACTGTCATTTCACTACTTTTTCCCAAGGTGACTTCCATAGAGTTATACATCCAGCAGCAATGAATGATGATGCTTTTTTTACCTACACTCTCAGCAATCCCTATGTCATCAGCACTTTTTATAGTTTCCAATCTAATATGTGAAAACGTATCAGTGTCCTTTTCATCTTCATTTCTCTTAGTTGAGTGAGGTTGAGCAGATTTTTATATGCTTAATTGTCATTTGTATTTTTCTTTCAACACTCCATATATTTGTCCATTTCACCATTGGGTTGTTGCTCTTTTTCTAATTAATTTGTAGAAGCTCTTTGCATGTTGTGGAAATTAACCTTTGGTCTGTGATATGATTTACAAATATTTCTCCCAGTTTGTTTGTCTTTTGATTTTGCCTATGGCAACTGTTGCCATAGAGAATTTTTTTAAGTTGCATTTCTTGATTTTTATTTTCCTTTTTGGCTTCTAGATTTTAAGTCATATTTTATTTTATTTTATTTTATTTTTTAAAGATTTTATTTATTTGACAGAGAGAGAGTAATCACAAGTAGGCAGAGAGGCAGGTAGAGAAAGGAGGAAGAAGGCTCCCCGCGGAGCAGAGAGCCCAACATGGGGCTCTATCCTAGGACCCTGGGATCATGCCCTGAGCTGAAGGCAGAGGCTTTAACCCACTGAGCCACCCAGGTGCCCCTTAAGTCATATTTTAAAAGGCCCCCTCCACTTTGAGATATGTTATGTTTTCCTCCAGTACCTTTACTGATCCATTTTTTTTTACATTTATATCATTGAACCATTCCTTGTATGAAGTATGAGGTATAGATCCAATTTTATTTCTATGCAAGGATGACTACCCAGTTGTGCTTATGCTATTTATTGAATAATCTATCTTTCCTCCACTAATTTGAAATGCTACTTTTTAAAATATATAAACTTCCTTTGTATATTGAGGTCTATTTCTGGACTTTCTATTTTTCTTTCCATTGATAATGTTTGTCTATTCATGCACCAGCACCCCTACTGTTTTAATCTATGACAACTTTTAAAATTTACTTTCATATTGGTAGGGAGATTTGTGTTTTAGAGACATCCCTCTACTTTTTGGGAAGAGGATTAGAGGAGCATCAAAGTGGGGAGCTGGGGAGACCCACCAGGGGCTTCTGCTGAGTGCAGACAACACTCAGCATGGGGGGCGGTGAAAGGCAGTGGCAGTAAGAATAAGGAGAACTGGGAGATCTATGAGATTCTTAGGGGGTATATTCATCATGGTTAATGATGGGTTGGGTGTAGGAATTAAGGGAGAGACTAAAGACTTTGGAATGCCTCTCAAGTTTCCAGCTTAGGCAGCTGAGGATTTGGGGTCCCATGCCCCAGGGAAGGAGTGGGCTGGGGTAAAGGCAGCGATGGAATTTGCTGTTACTTCACCTACCTCATCTCTCAAGACAAGTCACCTGGGAGAAATAATAATTAGCCAGTAGTTATGCAGAATCTACTGTGCTAGGCCAATAAGGCCAACATCAGATGACCCACTTTGCAGATGGCTCAGAGATGTCAAGCAAATTGTTTCAGGTTGCGGAACTGTTAGAGGGAGGGGTGGGGTAGAGCCTCAAATCCAGGCCTGTCTCTCCCGCCAAATCCTGATAGGATGGGACCATGGCTGCTATGAGCCCTCACACTAAGGAGAGACCCTAGTGCATCTCCAGGCCTTTTCTTTCCAGCATTGGTTGTAGCCTGAGACACAAGGTTGAGACAACCTTGTGTGTAGGCAGCAGATTCTGCAAATTGACATCTCGGGGCATTGGTGAAAATATGGTCCCCAGTGGAAGAAGAGGAGCCCCCAAGGCTCCTCACACGGGGAACTTTATCAGCTGCTGGCGCCGGCCCGCCCTCAGAGGCTCTGACTGGGTTGGTCTAGGGCATTGCCCAGGCATGGGGCTTTGAAGCTTCCCGGTGATTCTAAAGTGTAGCGAACGTGAGAACCACCCATTAAGAGGACCTGCTTCTCCTCTTTACTCAAGTGGCCTCTGATATGCTTCTGTAGCTTTAACAGATGAGAGCAAAAGGTGGCTGTTTCCATTGACTCATTACAGAACTAAAAATAAGCACCTGACCCATCACAGTCCTTGGGTGTCCTACCTACTTAGAGTCTCTAAGCCAGGCAGAATAAGCGGTGGGGTTTAGTTGCTCGGAGCCACTTCCCAATTTTCTCCCCAGTGGCTTGCAGTGGTGCGTGCAGCGTCTACCACGATGACTCCATCTGGGAAGTCCTGTGTACTCTCTTTGGGTTCATACATTTTGTCGCTTGGGATGCCTAACACACTAGTCTGTGTTCCATAGTCAGAGTTCATCGATCTGCTTATCCATGTATGTACCAGTGCAATTATGCTGCATTAACAGACACCCCTCAAATCTCAGGGGCTTAAAACCACAAAGACTCAACTTCTCAGCTGCATGACCCTCACAGGCTAGCTGGGCCCTCTGTTTCATATAACACGCTCTGGAACCCCGTTCGGCACAGCTGCCCCCCATGGGAGCACTGACGTTGCGCCTCAGTCATGGGAAAGAAGGATGTGGCTTCCACCAGCTCACTTTTCATCTGCCACAGAAATTGTCACGGCTGCATCTGACTGGGAAGTACCATCTACCCTGGGCCATGATGGATAAGGGACCCTTATCCTTATCCTCTGGGACCCTTGTCTACACATCCATCCCCACCGTTGAGGAACGTGGGTCCATTACGTACGTAGACACGCTCAGGTCATTTAATCTGGGTTCACTGCCGCTCTTCAGTCTGGAGGAGCTTGAAGTGATATCATTAGGCTCGGGGGTGTCCTGAATGGCAGGGTGACCTCCTGTCCACCCATGCTGAGGAGTCGCCAGGGTCTCCATTGCAGGCCCGGCTTCACATTTTCAAACTCTCCTCCTCGGTCAGCTCCCACAGGACTGTAAGCAGGCCAGTTTCTTTTATCACACATCTCCAGCTGGGCTGCAACCTGTGGCTCACTCCAGGTTCAAAGACTCAGAAGCAGAGGAATTTAATGCTCTGAAAGGTGCTTTTATGAGCTGCAGTTCTCACCTTCGGGGCACGTTTGAGGCTGCTCGGACTCAGTCTCCCATTCAAAGGCTGGGTTCTGTGGAGAGCCAGCAGGAAGCCAGCAAACCTGGTCGTTTGAGGGACTGGCTCAAAAAAAATTAAATTAAATTAAAAGGAACCGCCAATACAGCAGCCAAAGTGCCTGCAGCGGCTTCCCACCCACTTCCACTACCAGAGCTGCGAGGGAAGAGGCTTCAGCTCTTCCCCTCCCTGCAGCTGGGGGAGGCCCCGAGGGAGAACAGCCTGCCCTCCCCGGCTGCCCTCCCCGGCTGCAGAAGGTGTGGGAGGCCTCCGCAGCCTCCTGCGGTCTCAGCTGTACCTTCAGAGACACTGCCTCTGAGACACTGGTTCCTGAGCAGGAAAGGGTCTCTGCTCCCAGCACGCGCTCCCCCCCACACCCCAATTCGGGCCCATATTCAAGGTGCTTTGTTTTTCATGTTTATTCTGAATGGGGAGTTCCTCAACCAGGACATCGGAGAAAATCCCAGGAAACTGGAAGCATTGTATTCATTTTGGAAGCTAGCTTCCTTCACCTTGAAAATAGATTTCTCCCCATCCGGGTGCCTTGAACAAATGCTACCAGCCTGAATAGACTGGCTTCAAATCACTAGGGCTTTCAGCTCAGTTTCCTGAGGTCAGTTCCTAGCTATGCCCCTTCCGGCTGTGTGTCCTCGAGTAAATCACATCCCATCTTTTTGCCTCCATGTCCCTATCTGTGAAATAAAGGTAACACCCAGTGGGGTCTTAAACAGCTGGCAAGGCAGAAGATTAAATGAGGGGATGTATTCAAAGCACCTAGAACAGCACCTCACCCACGGGACTTGCTCTTGAGTGTTCATAGCTGATATCATCATTATTACAAACCCCAAGTCCCGTCCAGTCCACACCACGTTAGTCAAAGGCAGGGGTCATAGATGGCCACAAGTCAGAACCTGGGGTCATTCCCAGCGCCCTCCCCCCACCTAGAGGTGCCTGCAAAGGCCATGACCATTTTTCCATTCCTCTTGGTATCCACAGCTGTTACCTAGGCTTGGAGACTTGATCTTAAAGTCAGGAGTTGTGAGCTCCCATGAAGCGGTCACTGTGAGGCTCCTGGGAGAAAAATGTCCCCTAGCCCCTCTGTGTTTGCTGTGAGTGGGAGGTGGAGGCAGAGGGCACAAGCATAGGCTACTCGGTGCCCCGGCCAGCGCCAGCAGCAGCACCAGCAAGGGCCGGTGGAAACCATCCTGCTGAGAAGAGCATGTGGAGCCTGGAATTCTCTTGGGGATTCATTCCTCCTCCTGTTTGGGGGAGAGGTTATTAAGAAAGCTGTGGGGCGGTGAGAAATGGCAGATAAACAGAACCAGAAAGAAGTTGGGGTCCAGGGGAGGAAGGGGGGTATCTGGGAATATAAGGCGTCCTCCAAATGTAAGGTATGGGTCCTATAGCCTGCCTGCCAGGGGCAGAGAAGCCTGCCTGGGGCAACTCAGTCCATTTCAGGGCAGAAGGCCCCTCCAGGCAGAGGCTAACGGACCGGAACTCACAGCCCAGGGCCCTGTACTCACACATCTGTACGTTTACCATGCGTGCTCATGCATACACATACCACACAGCCTAATGTGTACACACATACACCCCCACACACCCATGCAAATGTGTGCACAGACATACACGTGTACACCGTGCAAGCCCTTGCATTCACATCGACACAAGTGCGTGCGCGCACACACACACACAAACACACACACACTCATCCCCACGGTTATGCCAGTTCCTGCAGCACTGCTGGTGATTAGGAATCCCCCAGGCCTAACAGCAACCAATAAGCAACGTATTCATGGCCACCGTCAGGAGGAAAAGGTCACCTTAGACATTCTCCCTGGCAAATCTCCTGTCACACTGTGACAGCCCAAGAGATTCCAGAAAGGAGAGGGAAAACGACGCAGCCGCAGACGCCCTCTAGCGGACAGAGTAGTCTCAGCGACTCGTGCGTTCGCCGGCTGGAGACCGCTCTGGAAACGGCACAACCCCAATTCTCCCAGGTCCCGGACGCCCCAGGCGTGGAGGGGATGAACAGGAGAAGGCGCTATCTTCGCCCTTGAGGTGTCCACGGTCTCCCCAGTCACCTCAGCGTGGGATTGTTCTCCCCACCCTGGCATCCAGATGCTAACAACTTCAACAGAATCATAAACAATCACGGAAGCTCCCATGGCTGAATTCCCCTCATGCGCACATTCCGCACCAGGCACTGCTTACCCGTTAGTTCCCATCATTATTGCAACGCCGTGACGTAAATCTCGTCTGGTTTTCCAGAGGAGGCTCATCGAGGGAAGGGACTTGCCCAAAGTCACACAGCCCATAAAAGTCAGAGACTTCATTGAAATATACTTTATTTTAAATACATACAAATAGTACAAAACTCAAATTTTACAAAGGAGTTTACAGTAAAAACACATCTCTCTCCCACCACTAGCCCCCCAGGTCACCGCCCCAAAGATATACTGGGTTTTCAGTTTCTGGCTACTTGTCCATACCTATTCTGTGTGAATAGAAGGAATCTTTTTAATAAAGCAAACGCTCTTCTCAGCTTCGCCTTTTTCACTCAATATCTCTAGATCCTTCTGTAGCCGTAAATGCATAGTGCTGCCTCATTCTTTTTCAGAGTTTGTCGTATGGAAGAACGGCTACTGATGGGCATTTAGATTTTGCTGAGCTCCCACTACTACAAACACACCACAGAGAACCTCCTTGTGTGTACGTCTTTTTCCACAAGTGGAGTTGCTGGATCAAAGGATATGTGCATTTGTGATTTTGAGTGATGTCATCAAACTTCCCTCTATTATCGGTGTACTGACACGCCCTCCCCCCCACATTCTGCTGTGAGGGAATGGAAGCTGGGATCTACGGATTCCAAAGCCAGCCCCATCTCCCCCATGCCTGCCTCCTCTCTGACACCCCCCACTACAAAGTCATGACTAGGACTCACCAGGTGGATACTCACCAGGTGGCCAAGCTGCACCACTAGGCTCTCATGAACCTCCTCAGAAGCCCCAGGTTTTGGGGTGGGTGGGGGAGGAGGGTCTGCTTGGCTCTAGAGATAGAATGTCCAGCCAGTCAGCAAGCAGTAGCTCCTGAACAGACTAGGCTCTTGGGGACATGCCTTGGCCTCTCCAGGCATTAAAAAGGAGGCAGTGAAGTGACCTTTGTCCCCAGCTACTCCTTTGGCCACTCTCCAGACACAATCAGGCCTTTGCTGAGAGGAAAAGGCTGTTATCAGGGACTTTTGAGACTTTGACCCCACTTCCCTGGGTTCCACACAGGTAAGCCCATCTACGTGGTCACTTACTACTGAATACCACCTGTCTCTGAGGAGAGACAGCAAGAGAAGAACCTGGCACGTCTCTATCCCCTCATGCAGTCTTCTCCTCTGGCAAGGTTCCCTTGCCTCGTTCCTTATTCCCAGCTGGGATCAAGGGATACCTGGTTAGCCAGGGCCAAACCAGTCTTACTTCTGAGGAGACCATTGTGTATGGACAATAGTGCTTTCACCAGCAAGAGACAAGACAGTCTGTCAGGGAGAGTCACACCGCACACTGTAGAGGGCTCCTGAAGGGGGTCAAGCAAGGCAAGAGTCCCAGCAGGACCAGCTCTGCCTGCCAGCTCTGGGGGCTCTGGGTGTCAGGAAAGCCCGGCTGTCTCCTGCTGAGCACCCAAAAGGAACCATGACTGGAGCCTGGCATGGAAGGTCGGGGAGCACATGACCAGCATCAGCACACCCTCCCAGCCTCCAGCACATATGTAACCAGGCAGGGGATCTACTGTCATTATTTCAAGCAAACACCCCTGTGAGGTAACTGGGGCAGAAGACCTCATCTGTCTAATTCACTGAAGAAAACCACACAGCACATAAACTGCAGAGCCATGAAGGAAACCCAGATTTCCTAACTGGACATGTGAAAGCAAGCATCATTTCAGGGAGCCCCCAGAGTGACGTCATACTGGTAGCCCCAAGGACTATTCCTAAGAAACTCAAGGTCTGCTCCCTTCTGCCCTTCAGGTTAAAATATAAAATTTGTTTGAGAAATAAACAGAAGGCTTCTACTACAAGACTCCCAGATTCCTAGGCCTAAGAGCCAGGGGCGCTTTTGCAATGCACATCATCAGTCAACAGACTTTCTGCTGTTTTCCTCTTGTGAGGGTGGATTTCCAGAAGTAGAGCTCCTGTCAGCTTTAAAAACACACATCCTCCTCCAACATGTGTCAGGGTGGCTCCTGCTGGCTGGCGAGGGGACTTTCCCCTAGGACAGAGAGCTTACTACCATGGTCCTCACACTTGATTCTGCATAAGAAACACCCAGAAGTTATTGTTCATTTTTTCAGGTGGGGTTTGATACTGTGGATATTTTAATTAAAAAAAAAAAAAGCTCTGCTCTCTTAGCCATACATACTGACCTATCTATAGATGACATAATGGGATGTCTGGAATTTGGTTCAAAATTAATAAAAGTCTGGACGCCTGGGTGGCTCAGTCATTAAGCCTCTGCCTTCACCTCAGGTCATGATCCCAGGGTTCTGGGATCAAGCCCCACATCAGGCTCCCTGCTCAGCAGGAAGCCTGCTTCTCTCCCTCTCCCCCGCCCCCTGCTTGTGTTCCCTCTCTCACTGTCTCTCTCTGTCAAATAAATAAATAAACTTTAAAAAAAAAAAAAAAGGAGTCACTTAACCTTGCTAGGCTTGATTCCTTATTTTAAAAAATAGTAATACAAGGGGAAAGGTGGGGAGATGGTTAAAGACAAAACAAGATTGTCCATATCAAGATCTGTTGAAGCAGGGCTATGGATACATGGGGGTTTGTAATGTTATTCTATCTACTCTTGTATATGTTTAAATGTTTCCATAATAAAAGTAGAATGTGGAGGAGGAAGGCTCCTCTCAACAGAGGGCTTGGTGAGAACTCAGCTTCCTCAGGTCCCTGCCCCAAAGGTACTGAATGAAGGTATCTGCTTTCATCAAGCTCCCCCAGGCACACTGAGGCCTCAGCTGTGGGGCCCTGAGCCAGAGGGCGCTGGGTGGTGAGGGCAGAGAGGGGAGACCTGTCGAGGGTGGAAGATGCCCCTGGAGCCCCCTGCAAAGGCACCTCTGTTGTCAGCCACCACGCAGGTGACACTCACCCATCAGCGCCAGGAATACGAATCGCCTCAGTCTCAGGCTTTTCATTCCTGCCCTGCATCACTGTCAAGATCACAATAAGAAGAGTGGCAGAATCTACGCACAGAGCCAGTTCAATCTTTATTAAAATCTTTTTTGCGCACAATGTTCCCAATTTGTTTCTTTGTTCCCCGGTATCTGGAGTCCCACAGCTTCTGATATTCGTCCTGCAGATGGAGTAAGTTTGACTGACACGCCATGGTGATGGAAAAGTGTTCATATCCTGAAAACATTTTCCATCCAGCAAGAAACATCATCCCTGGAGCGATGGGTCTGGTCCACCTCTGAGGGTCTGGTCCATCGCTGAGGGACTTGCCCTCTGCCACCAGCTTGGATGACCCTCCGGAAGGCTTCCAGCACAGCTAGCAGAGACGTGGGTAGCCTGAACCTGGACAGCATCATGGCTATTCTGGCAGGCCCAGAATTCAATAGAAAGTCAAATTCAGCCAAACCTCACCCCTGCTTGTAACCCAGAAGGGGTCTTCACTCTGTGTTGCCCTTGGCCCAGAGTGGGCAGAGGTGCCTCAGGGCTTCAGGCTCCATGCACTTCCCCAAACCTCCAGCCAAAGCACCTGTCTCCCTATTTGCTTTACTTACTGGGGAATCTAGGTATGGCCTTTTTTATTTTTAAGGTTCTACTTCTTTAAAAAATTTTAAATATAGATATATCTTTAAGCTTGAAAAGCACCAACTTTGCTGTAAGGGAAAGAATGGAAAATGAGTGGCTGGGGATATTGAACGACTGGGACTGGTGAGGATGCAAAATGCTACAACCATGTTGGAAAACAGTTGGCAGTTTCTTAAAAAGTTAAACATACACTTACTATATAATCCTGCCAGTCTCCTCCTAGGAATTTGCCCAATGGAAAGAGTCAGTGGTGAGGAGGGTCCGAGTCTAGAACCCTCAAAAAGCCTCAAAAGTCCTGATCATCCAATAGGAGCCATGAGTTGTTTCCTGGGGCTGTAGACACATACAAAGGCAGGACGACTTGGACCTTGTGCAACAAGGTGTGAATGTGTATTCACATGGAGGTCTTCCCATGGACGAGCCCCGTCTTCACAGAATCAACCGCTGAGCTCTGGGGATCAGACTCAGCCAAGCTGAGGGAGTTCCTGTGAGCCTTAACATCTTTTTAGGTGAGGCAGAAGGTCATCCCAGGACACGCCCTAGTGTGAAAGTCACCTGTTCCCTGCCTTCTAAATTGTAAACTATAAAGGTAGTTTGTAACTATAAGCATTTATAATAAACATAATAATAGGCGTGATACTAGGCTTTTATGGAGCCCTCACCAGGCTCTAAGAACTTAATTTGCTTTCAGTGCTACAGATATCACCTGATTCAGAATTCTAACAATGCTATATTCTTCCCATTTTGCAAATGAGGAAACCACAGTTCAGAGAGGTTGAGTAGCTAGCCCAAGGTTACACAGCTCATGGGGGCAAGGCAAAGACTTAGAGGACAGCATTCACTCTTTCAAATCTTGGGGATCCAGGTGAGAAGTCACTTTCTTGCTCCCTTCAATGCCGTTGAAGAGATTAATGAAATTCTCAAGATCAAGTTCTCCATTTTGACCAATTATTGTATTATTGTATAAGCTCACAGGTCTGGTTACATTTCCATCAGCCCCTTCCAGAAGTACATAGAACAATAGCCCTGGTACTCTTTACCATGTCCTCAGCAAAGCCACAGAGGTGTAAAGTGGGAATTCACTGGAACCTTGCCAGAAGATAGGGACAGCAGGTAACCATCCCAGGCTCCCTCCATCTGAGACATCCAGTATTCACGGTCATTACTACTACTGTCATTATAATACTTAACATGCAGGGAGTATTCACTCTGTGCTCTAAGTGCTCTTTTTTTTTTTTTTAAAGGTATTAACCCAGTTAACCACACGATTCCTTGAGTTGGATACTATTATTATCTCATTTTACAAGTGAGAACGAAGGTCAGGAGGGTTCAAGTCAAGCAGCAAGGATAATAACTCTCAGGTAAAAGGGCCTCCCACTCCAGTTACACACAGACCCTGGGACAGAAAACAAGACCTTGATGCCTCCAGGTGGAGTGGGAGGTGAGGTTCCAGTGGCACCTATAGTGGTCCCCTCTCCCCACTTATCCACACGGAACATGTTCCAAAGCCTCCAGGGAATGATTGGAAGCACCGACAGTACCAAACCGTCTGTAATATTATGTTTTCTCCTATACATACCTACCTACGATAAAGTTTAATTTATAAGTTAGGCACCGTAAGAGATTCACAACAACTAATAATAAAACAGAATTATAACAATATGCTGTAATAAAAGTTATGTGATTGTGATTTCCTTTCTCAAAATATCTTATCATTTTGGTCTTCCAAATCCATCCTCGGACCTTCTAACTGAAATGAAGGATGTGAAAGCCCATTTTTGTATCATAAAAGGAGCACTGTACTTCTAAATCTACTTCATCTTGTAATGACATGTGACAATAAAACACGTACATGAAGAGATGAAGTGAGATGAATGACAGAGGTGTTCTGGCGTGGCATTGGGCAATAGTGACCTTCTGACAATATGTTAGAAGGAGGATCCTCTCCTTCCAGACCACAGCTGACCCGCAGGTACCTGAGATCCCAGAAAGCAGGACCACAGATAAAGGAGACCGCTCTCCTATGGTCTGACTCTGGGGTCTTCACTCTCCCCTTTGTTCCACAGCACCCCCAACAGGACTGAGGGTCCGTGCCTGACTCCTTACACATGTGCTACCATAACTTATAAAACACATGTACCTTCTTCTTCCCCACACCAGTTATAAACTTCCCCTCCCATGAGCCTCAGCAGGTGTTCAAATCCCAACTGAAAAGCCAAAATTCAATAAACCTGTGGTAAATATTTTATATGATGAAGATCAAATCAGATTTACAGGAAAAACAAGAAAAAGGAAAAGCAGTTTCACTGTGATGAATAATAAAGCCTGGCCCACCACTAAGTTCAACCGAATGCCTCCAGATTCTTCCAAGAGGCAGTTCTCTTCATGGCAGCCAATTGCATGGGCCACCAGTCCCTCCCAAATCCTCTCCTGTGTGCAGTCAACACCGAAAGGCCTTATGTCCCGTCACACCAAGGAGTTCACTTATGCCAAACTTGTTTTTTCCACTGCGAAAATCTTCATCTCTGTGGCATGATGTCACCTTGCAGATCCCTTTTCACATGCTGACAGCAGGGAGCTTTGGCCAAGTTACTTTAGAGTCAAAACCCACAGTGAAAGATGCTATTTGAATTCCTCTCAGCTTCCAGCTCCTCAGAAATGATAGGCATTCATGTTTAATTCTCCTGCCCGTTGCTTCTTTGGGCTTATTTATGACTATTTTGGATTCTGAGGAAAGAAAATTATACATAAAACCTCCACGCTCTTTCCCACATTCCAGGTAACGAGGCCGTTTCTCTCACACCTCAGCGGCTTTTCTGGGAGCACCTGCCAGTTTGGGATGATGGAGGGGCCATTCTAGCCCAGCCTTCACAAGAGCTGCTCACACCACCTGCTTCAGCTGGAGGGCAGCCAGAATCCCCTCAGACTTCACCACCTCGCAGGCCTTCCCCACAGCCATTGCCTTTCTCCCCCATAAACTTGGTTATCGAAACTAGTAAAATACCTCGTGATTTCTGTTTTCTAGATCCACCCCTAGACTTTCTAATTGGAATGAATGACACTAAAGTCATTTTTGTATCATGAAAGGAGCACGGTGCCACAATATGTCCTCAAAGCCCAGCCACACCAACCCGGGATTGCTGGGCCCCCCAGCGCATCACGCATCACAGCTCACAGATCTGATCCGGAGCGGACCGCACGCCTGTAAGGCACCTCCCAAATCCAGCTCCCTTGCTGTGACCTCTGTCCTCACCTAGTCCTGACGGCCTGCACGCCTAGGAGCAACAGAAGCCTGGCAAGTCCTAAACCACCTCCTGGGCAGATTATCCACCCAAATCAGACACAAAAATATCAGCAATAGCTCCAAACACTCAAGTGACTCCATCATTGAAGGGAGCTGACACCACAAAACAAAATGAAAGCTATTTGATATGTGATTATCTGCATGAATGAGAGGAAGAAAACGGGGGGATGACTGCAGGTGAAGGATATCGATCTATTAGTGAGCCAGGCGCCCTGTCTGCATCCTGAAGCCATCCCAAGCCTCTTAGGTCCCACATCGTGCTCCATCCAGTTCTGTCCTACAGGAAGCCTGGAGGAGAAGATTCCCTCAGATCAGGAGGCCCGCTTAGCAAAAATTGAAAATAGACACTTAGGAAGATTGGTTTTCGGCTCCTAAGGCTAATAGCGACTAATTTCACTGCCCTCCGCTGCCTGGCAGCACACCCCAATTTCATCTTCCTAAGTGGTAACTAACAACACTTAAACTCCATCGTCTGGAAGCAGGGGAGCACAAAATATCCCTGCCAGCTGCTTAATGACGGAGAATGTTTAACCTCGCATAATCCAAGGTATTAAAATTAACAAGGAGATGCTCATTTTTCACCCATCAAATTGGCAAATACATTTTAAATTGTAATAAAAGGCATCCATATGCAGTTGGTCAGAAATACGTCTACCCTTTCAGGAGAATGATTTGACAATATCACAGTCTTTTTAAAAATGGGCTAAACTTTGACATAGCTCAAGGGTATTCCTTACAGCAAAGATTCTAATGACAAGAAAAAAGTATTGGAATCAACCTAAATGTCACACAATAGGGAATTGGCTAAATAAACCAGAATGTGTCCATATCACAAATGACAGGCAAACAAAATGATGATGTAGACTACTTTAATGGCACAGGAATGCCAATATAATCTTAATGGGAAAAATAGGTTAAAAAATAGCATGATTCCTTTTTTAATTTATACATATAAGCATATGTAAGTGTGGGTGTATCTATACGTGAGTAGAAAAAAATCCTGAACTAGATATTTCAAAATGTTAGTAATGGTATTCTGTAGTTTAATGATGGGTTATGGACGATTCTTATCTTCTTTATGGTACTTTTCTGTATCTTCAGCATTTTTCACCATGACACTGCAATAGTTGATCATCAGAATTTTGTAAAAGGCTTTCACTGTTAAAGGTGCATCACCATCTCTGAGGTTCTGACCAGTCTTCACTTTGAAGGAAAAGAAGAAATCTGAGACCCTAGAGCTGGCCAGGACATTTCAACAGAGGTGGAGAAGAAACAATTCTGAATGAGGAGAGACTGTCCCCAAAACACAAGGCTGCTCCACTGACATGCCACCATTCTAGGTAGGAATGGTGTCTTCTGAGGTCCTTGGAGAATCAGGATGTCCTGAAGCTGTTCTTGTTCTGCCCCGGGAAGCTGCCAGTGGGGGCAGGGTCTTCCTTCCCCTTGGAGGACCTTAACCCAGGTTGTCTCTGTACCAGCTCAGAGAATTCAGATGGAGTTGACTCTTGGAAATGGGCAAGTACATAGACACGCAGACATGTTCTTAGCAGGTCACCAGTCATCAAGAAGAAGATAAGCAGAGCTAAAGAGGCACTCTTGAGGCAGCTTGGGGCCAACTCACTCTCTGGAAGTCTTTTGGGCAACAGACCAACATGAGTCATGAAAGATCCACTGAAAGAAACACATATATTCAACCAGTGGTGGCCCTCTGGAGAAATGGAAGAGGCACTGTTTAAATATGGCCTTCAAGTGGAAGGGATACAAATCATGAAGCTGTTGATTTAACTTATTAAGCAACCCGTCGGTAGTGAAAACATTTGGCAAAGATAGTTATATACTATATGAAAACTAACCAATAAGACCCAAGTACCAATGCAAATTCATGTGAAAATAGTCACAGCTCACAGCTACACAATTGTTTGTAAAGCACTACAAAATGGGATGGGTTGGTGGTTTAATGATTGAATATAAATATCTACCCTCAGCTGTTTGTTAACACAAAAGACGGGACTGAAGTTTGACCCTTGCTTGGTCAAGTGTTTCCTGAGGGATACATGAAGGTGGTGTACGAGGATGTCTCAGTCAGATCAATGGCCAAGGGTTCGTCTTGTTCTTTCAGAGCACAGCCTCCCCCACCCCCACCCCCAGGGAGACCCATGCCTGCCAACTAAATGGAAAGAATGCCATATAGAAAGTTTGATTTGAAGACATCTGAAAGTCCTTGTCCCATCTAGGCACAGCCATGTCTCATACCGCACAACAAAGGCCAGAAGAAATTCTCCATGTTCTTCTGCCTAGAGAAGATCAGGACTGGTTAGGTCAGATTATTGAGAGCTACCAGAGAATGGAGCTGAGATCTTACCTCAGAGCCAACCAAGTCAAACACACCCTCTGTCCTGCAGGCATCCCCCTCCAGTGGCCTATAAGCTCTTCTTACCAACCAGAAGTATGTGGGTGCCCTCCTACCCAAATGAGTCTTGAAATATAATCTGCAGCTTATGAAGAAGATGTGATTGAAGATACTAATTAAAGAGGAATTCACTCCCTCATTCCTTCCCAGGAGATCACATCAGAGAAGTTGAAGGGAGTCCTTTCAGAGAGGAAGTTGTGGAGGACCTTTGGGCAATAGATGTCTCAACTCCCTGACCACACTTCACCCAACATAGCTACTGGGTTAAGAAGAGCCACAGTGGGGAGATGTGATACACACATGCTAGGTCCCGACTGCAGGAACTCAGGGGGCCATGGAGCTACTGCCTCACTCCCTGGGTCTGTGCCCTGGAGCTCTATACCTTGTGGGGCCATGAGGATACTAACCCTGAAATGGACATAGATGGCCCAGGACAAAGAGGTCCAGGATGGCAAGATGCTATCTCTGATCTACCCGTGCCCCTTGCTTTTACTAGCCTCAAGACTATAGATTTCCAAGATAGGCCCACACACAAACATACATATACTCATACACACATACAAACACCCACACAGACAGACACATGCACACACACACCTAGCATCTGGAAGGGAAATTCTCTCTCTTGCTTACAACCAGATCACCCTGTTTCCTGACCTTAAAAGAGAACTGGTTTTTTTGAAGGTCTCAAACCGTATTAGCCACAGTGGGAAATGATGCTTGAACAGGGCTGTGATGGTCTCAGCCTCAGGCGGCTGTGTACGCAGCCATATTACTTAGCAACGCCGTAGCCGTTTAGGTTTAATTTCCTAGCTTGCCTGATAAGGAGGCTGCAAATGTAATTTGTGATGCTGTAAGCTGGGCAAACTCACCGGGCTATTAGATGAGTCACTGGGTGATCCAGGCCACTATGCCCAGCTCTGCGGAAGAAGAGAAATGAACCCTGATCTGTGGGGCTGATAGAGCTCAGGCAGACACAATTTTCTAAGTGTCTCGGAGCTGTGCTTCCTTCCCTCCTGCTTTCTGGTTTGGTGCCATTTTTTATTAAGGGAAGTTTCACTCACCTCTCAACCCCTGTTAGAATCATCTTCCAGCTTTCTGAAATTCTCATGGCAAGAGTTGCAAACTCACAGCCCTGCCAGACCAGACAGATAATAATACCTACAATAATAGCAAACGTTTTTGAACATTTAGTAGACACCGTGCATTCTAGTGGCTTTACGCGAGTTATCTCTATTAAGTTTCCTAACACCACCAGGAGGTAAGTACGACCGTGATTCTTCTTTTCGAATGAGGAGACCGGGATTGAGAGAGAAGAGCAGCAGATCTGAGAATAGCGAGTGGGGGGTGTACCCTACCAGAGGGGCCAACTGTCATTCAGAGCCAGCCAGCCCTCACCTGCATTGCCAAATCTTCCACTTTCCTAAAAGAAGCAGGAAATCCAGATTTGTATATAAAATCCTACTGGTTTTAAGTATCAACTAATTCAGTTGCTTGATAAATACTGTGAGAACCAAACCAAACATGTCTGCAGCCAGATTCTGCCCAGGGGCCACCAATGTGCAACCTTTTCCTCCTTACAAGTAGACACATTCATCAATAAATACACTCTGAGTTTTTTCTTTGATGCCATGAGTCATTGGGGTCCAAGCCCTTTGGTCACCCTCCCGGTGACTGTATCCCTTCTAGAACCTCTGTGGGAGCTCCTTTCTTCCAGTTGCTCATGCTCAGTCTTGGAGTCATCCTTGCCTCTTTCCCTTCTCCCCACACCCCCCCGCCCCACATGCAATCTGTCAACAGGTCCTGCTGGCTCTACTTTAAAATGCATCCATAATCCCTCCACTTCTCAACCCCTACCATGACTGCATTGGGGCAAGGCACTATCAGCTCTTCCCTGGAGATCGTGAGCCACTGGTTATACCCAGCTTTCCCCACCTACTCCGTTCTACTCCTCACCTACTTCCCACCTAATCTCCACACAGAATAGCCCTAAAAAACCCAAGACCCATGTGCAACACTTACACACTCTCAACACCCCCCCAGTGGCTCAGTGAAAGTCACTTATTGAAAGTCAATGTCCTAAATAGTCCACAGGGCTCTTCAGACCCAAACCCACTGCCCCCCACCAACTCTCCTACACTCCCTTCCCTGCAAACACACTGCTTCCTCCTTAACAAACTCCCGTCTGGGTCCTGGACACTCACTGCTTCCTCCGAGTCTCTCCCCACAGGTATCAGCGGGGCTCTCGCCCCCTCTCCACTCTGTCCAGTTGCCAGCTAATTAGAAAGATCTTCCTGGACCATGCACCCTAAATAGCAATCTCTTCATCCCTTTCCCTTATCATTTATTATTACCATATGCCATATGTTTATTTATTTGTTCATGCTCTCTGCCCCCCCCCCCCCCCAGGATATACCCTCCATAAAAGTCGGGGATTTGTTTTCTTCTCTGCTCTATCCCTGGTATTGGCACATACCCCAAATTCTTTATTAAAGATTTGTTAAATGAATGAAGAAACGAACAGTCCATGCAACAGGCCCTTACGATAGACCAGTCTGTTCTCTGATGGCTGCACACGACTTAGCCTTACCTTCTCTTTACTCTTTATGCACCTAGAGAACAGGAGGCCTCCCCACTAGCCGTGATCAACTCTACCCCCTCCACTATGACCCCTCCTTAACCGTATGAGCTCAGTAAGATGCCGGATTGATTACTGGCTGAAAACTCAATGAGAAAGCCACTGCTCTCACCTACCTGCCACGTGGAACAGGAACTTGTGATTTGTGAGCAGCTTGTCCTGGATGGAAGGAACAACTCAGTCGTGGCAGTGATGAATTCTGTAATTAGTCTTGATGAGACATGGCAGATTTTCTGTGAGGGTGGAGCATTTTAATCCTTAATTATAAAACTGGATAAAAGTGCTTTGCCCATTTATCTACAGAATTTGTCTGCCTTATTTATTTCTGTGTTTAAGCTCATATATCCTAAGAAGATAAATATAGTTGAGTCCTCAATATTTCCTTCACATAAATAGAAAGAGAGGAATATAGGCTGAGTGGTTCCCACTCCATCCAGATCCTCCAGAAAGTCTGGATAGAGCTGTAACAATTGGCACAGGCTCACCCCTCCCCCCCATAGATCTCCATGGCTCTCCTGCACCCAGCATAGCATGGGCAGCCCCTCCACAAGGTCCAGGTGCCTCTTCCTCTATGGCAGGGCCCACCCTGATCAGCCACGGGTAATGACCTGGATATACCTCCTTCCTTGGCCACCGAACAGCACAGCTCAACAAAGAGAGTGAGCCAGGATCCCTGGGTGACCCTCCCTGAATCTGAAGCTTACCTGGGAAGGAATCACAGCCAAGAAGCCAAGACATACACATGCATGGGAGAGAAAAGCTTCATCTACTCGCTCGGACACTAAAGCTGATGGGAGAGGATCTAGGAGGGTGTCCAGGGGCATCACCCAATTCTAGGCCATAGGTGGAGGGAGCAACTCCTGATTTGTTGAAGGAGCTCGCACATGGAGAAGACATTCCCACTTGACTACTTTCTCTGTATCCCCTAGTCTTGCTCTCACCACATCATTTCATTACTGTCTCCGATCTCTCAATTCAGTGTATTTCCTCGAATGTGCATTAACCAGGTCCCATAGACCCTGCCTGTCACCACTGCCCTCTCCACCCCAGCTGCCCTTCTGAGGCGATTACCATGGGAGTCGTCCTCCACCTTGCCCCCTCCGCCAGCCTGCCAAAACCAAACCTGCCACTTGTCAGGCAGGCGCCCTCTGTCTCCCCCTCCCAAAGATGGAGGAGGCTTCCTTCTGAAGGAACGGCTGGGGCGAGGGAGAGAGGCCATGTTGGGGAGGAGCTTGAATTATAGAGTGTGGTATTCTGGGGCTGTGGGAGGTAAGATGGATGCGGTGGATGAAGGTAAGAGATTTTATCATTTTTTCTACGGTTTATGGAACGGGATTGTCTTGAAAGTTTCAAAGAAGGTTCAACAGTGGACTTCAGCTGGTTTGGCATTGCTTTTGGCTCCTGAACAGTATTTCTTTTGCCACACCACCCTCCACTTAGGCCCAGGCTTTGAAAGGGTGACAAGCAGATTTAGATGCTTACTCTGGTTTATTCAAGGAGAAAGGTTGCCACTAACAACTGGGTGACCCGGGACAAGTCATTTGAGCTCAGTTTCTTTATCTACGAAACGAGGGATTTGATAATGAAGGAACTCTGAGATCGTATCCGCACTAAAACATTATGTTGTTTGAAAGTTCCGCTCTAGGGGCGACTGGGTGGCTCAGTGGGTTAAGCCTCTGCCTTTGGCTCAGGTCAGGATCCCAGGGTCCTGGGATGGAGCCTCACATCAGGCTCTCTGCTCAGCAGGGAACCTGCTTCCCTTCCTCTCTCTGCCTGCCTCTCTGCCTACTTGTGATCTCTGTCTGTCAAATAAATAAATAAAATCTTTAAAAAAAAAAAAAAAAGAAAGAAAGTTCTGCTCTAGTCGTGATGATGACAATGATGACGATGACCTAACATTTGCTGAACATTCATTATGTGCCTAAATCTTTAAAAGTATTCTCTCAAGAAAAAAGGTCTCAACTTTTTATTCTGGGTACCATAATTGCCTCAGAAGATGAAGGCCTCTTAGAGCAAGCCCCCGGCTCCTGGACATCTGGACAAAGTACAAAGTGATCGTTCTTTCCCAGCGTACTGTCCACAGTATGTTCAAACCTGGAGACCCAGCAGCCCACAGAACCTCTCAATAACACAATACCCTGGGGGAGTTGGAAGACACACAAGCCCACTTACTTTTTATTGTATGTTTTGAGACTGTTGACCCAGGATTACTTGGGGGTTCTGCCTTCAAGCTTCCTTCCCCCCACCCCAGGTTGACTCATCTGGCCACTGAATCCTTGCTGCAAAAACTGCTATCCAGTTGTAGTAGGGCCTTGTGGGGTGGGGTAGGGGGCCCTTCCCCAGAGGAGTTAGGATAGGAAATAAGGCAGCCAGGAAGCCAACGCATCTACTGTTTGGGATGCTGAGGTAGGAAGCACTTGGCTTAACAGCTTCAGATAGGAGTATGCAGATCAGACTCAGCTGGTATCCTCAAGTAAGGATAGGGCCCTTTTTTATATAATCTTGGAAACTTCACAAAAGTATTCAGAATCTTAAGCTTCCATTCCCCAGCTTCAACAAATGTCAATAACTCACTGATCTTGTTTCATCCATCCCAACCCTTACCCCCGCCCCTACCTACCCCTCTTCCACTGCAGTACTTAAACGTGGATTTCAGACAAGAAGTCATCTCACTCCAAAATGCACGTCATTGGCTCCCTCTCCACAGCCACTCATCATCGATTTTGTCTGCATTCTTTGTACCCTCTTCCCCATCTCTCGCCCACAGGTCATCACTAAAAGCAGCTCTGGACTCCTCTTCCTTCTCCTCTTCTCCTTCCTTGCCCAGTCAACAATCCTCTTCATACCTGTAACCTGCAACCTCTCCTGAGATACCGATTCTTCTTTTATTTTTTTAATTTTTTTAAATTGTTTTATAAACATGTATTTTTATCCCCAGGGATACAGGTCTGTGAATCACCAGGTTTACACACTTCACAGCACTCACCATAGCACATACCCTCCCCAATGTCCATAACCCCAACCCCCCCTCTCCCAACCCCACTCCCCCCAGCAACCCTCAGTTTGTTTTGTGAGATTAAGAGTCACTTATGGTTTGTCTCCCTCCCAATCCCATCTTGTTTCATTGACCGATTCTTCTTTTAAACATAGGGACCTCATCAAGACTCCCCACCTGAGAAAGTAATTCTCTCAGCTTCTTATCCCTGGTAGACATGGCCCCCTTGGTCTCCCTTTTCCTTCACAGCCATCCTCAAAGAAAAGTCTAAACTTGCAGTTTCTACTTCCTCTCTTCCCTTTCACCCCTCAGGAGCTTTGGCACTACCGAGTTAATGACTTCCACATGCAGAATCCAATGGGCATTTAAGCAATGTTGTCCTGCCTCCTTGGCTGGGTCTGTTCACAAATGTCATACAAGTTTATTGAATACCATTCAGAAAAGAGAGAAGGCAACTAGGACAACTTAATAAATAATAAGAAATAAGAAACAAATACTAAAATAGTATTTCCTACTACTCGTTTTGATGTACTTTCCACCAGTGGTTCTTTTAAAATAAATTTTATTTATTAAAGTTTATTTTAATAAATTTTATTTATTAAAGTTTATTTTAATAAATTTTATTTATTTATTTATTTATTTATTTAAGAGTGAGAGAGAGTCACTTAGTAAGTGACTCTCCATACTAAGCACAGAGCCCAATGTGGGGCTCAATCTCATGACCCTGAAATCATGACCTGAGCTGAAATCAAGAGTCCAGTGCTTAACTGATTGAGCCACACAGGCGCCCCTGGTGTTTTGTATATATATACATTTTTCATATTTTAATAGCTGCATGGAACCCTATCATATGGTCATACCATGATTTAGTTCCTGTTGTGGATATTTAAGCTATTTCAAATTTTAAATATGAACAATGCCAAGATAAACATCCTCATAGATATATTCACCTTGTACACACATCCACCTTGATCTCCTCACATTCTCTCTTTCTGGAAATCCCATCTGGACACTGAATGCATGCATGTCTCTGAGTCCTAACTGTGGATGGTCTATGGGGAGTTCTCATTTCTCCAGGCTCTTCACTCTGTGCCCTCTCTGGACTGACCTCGCCTCCAGGCACAACTCCAGCAGCAACTGGTCTGCAGTTGACTTTTGCTTCTCTGGCTCCAGCCTAGAGCTCACTCTTAAACTTTCATTTCTAGACATCTGCCGTTGGGTTTCCCAAAGGGACCTCAATGATCATGTCTAACTGAAGGCCTTGCTGCCCACCCTTCCCCCACCCTGAGGATCCCCAGATGCCCATTTCTCCTATCATTATTAGCTCAGTGATCAGTGCTGCTGTGATTCCCAAGCTCCAAGCTGGGGATTGTCCCATATTAATTGTCTTCAGCCATTTGAGGCCAGGCTCTTCTGTTTCTACCTCCTAAATCTATCTGCTGTCTCTTCTTCTCAGCCTCCACTGTCACTGATCTAGTTTGGGCTTCATTATCCCCACTGAATTAATGCCATAGCTCCCTAAACTGTCCATCCTCCAACTCTGATTACAACCTACACTTCTCTGCTTTCCAGAGCTTCAGGATCAGGTCCTGGACAAGGCATAGGCAGGGTCTTCTGTATCCTAGCACCTGTCAACCTCCTTGACCCTCTTTCCCCATGACTTCCATCTCCATTGTGGGCTCTACATATATTAGCACTCTTTATCCAAGTGTTTCACATATTTCTCTACATATGTCCCTCACTAGACTCAAGATGGGGCAGTCTTCCTCATCTTTATATTCTAATATACAGCACAGTTAAACCAAAAGGAACAAAGTCAAGTCTGAGAAGATTTGTGTCCTCCCCATCAATAGCAACTATTGGTGACAAGGAAGAGGGCTGTGGGGCTGTCTCTAGGATAGCCCTCTCAGGGCAGGGAGGACCTTTCTCCCAGGACTCACCTGGTCTGGTCACTTGTGAGTGGAGACAGGGCATGATATCTATGAAGCCTCCCTTATAACCAACCCCTCAGAAGTTGCTGGAGCCCAGGTGCCCCAATCCAGCCCTCCTGAAACAAAGAGAACCCAAGTCTTTACACCATGACCTCTAGTATTCTTTCTTTCTCTGGTAATGAAATTTCCAACAATGAAGGAGTCACTGAAATACAGCTTCATTCACAGGGATGTTTCTATAAGCTAAACAATAAAAATAAATGAGAATAGAAAAGGGGAAGAGGAGAGAAGGGGGCCATAAGGACTTTAAAGCCTTCTATGGAATCATTTCCATAGCTGTAAATGCTGGGAAATTGATGCTGATCCACTTCAGGTTAAATTCTTCTTACAGCCCACATGGCTGCAGCTCTTTGCTATGCATGGGAGAGAATCATACAAATGTGTTCAGTCTAGAGCCAGGGTCTGCAGATTATGGCCTGTGAGCCAAATCCTGCCCACACCTGCTTTTTTGTAATGTCCATAAGGTACAACTGGTTTTTGTATTTTTTCATGATTGAAAAAAATCAAAAGAATATTTTGTGACACATAAAAATTATATGACATTCAAATTTCAGTGTCCATAAATAGAGTTAAATTGGAACATAGCCATGCTTACTCATTTACACATTGCCTATGGCAGCTTTCACACTACAATGGCAAAGTTGAGCAGTTGCAACAGAAACCACGTGATCTTCCAAGTCGAAAATATTTACTATCAGCCACTTTGCAAAAAAAGTATGCCAACTAGCTTGATCTAGCATACCAAAAGGACTGTGAATTACAGAGAAATAAAGATGCAAAAATTCAGGTCAAATAAGTTTACATGACAGCAACGCTTTCTTTATTTTATCCAAGAATTCACATTCTTCCCCTCTATCCTTTTTTCCCCAAAACATTACTCTAGCTGTTTGAGGATATTTCAAATAATCACTACAAACACTACACTTACCTTTATTCTCTTGGCTCCAAATATATAGATAAAAAGGTATATTTTTAGCTTTTAACAAAATAAATGCAGGCGCATGATTTTTTAAAAACTTAAATAGTGACAGAAGGTTTATAATTTAAGAGTCCTCTGCACCTCCCCACTTAGACACAACTTCTTTTTTTTTTTTTAAAGATTTTTTTTTATTTATTTGACAGACAGAGATCACAAGTAGTCAGAGACTAGAGAGAGAGGAGGAAGCAGGCTTCCCGCTGAGCAGAGAGCCCGATGCAGGGCTCCATCCCAGGACCCTGAGATCATGACCTGAGCTGAAGGCAGCGGCTTAATCCACTGAGCCACCCAGGCGCCCCTAGACACAACTTCTTTTTTTTTTTTTTTTAAGATTTATTTATTTATTTGACAGAGAGAGATTACAAGTAGGCAGAGAGGCAGGCAGAGAGAGAGAGGAGGAAGCAGGCTCCCTGCTGAGCAGAGAGCCCAATGCGGGACTCGATCCCAGGACCCTGAGATCATGACCTGAGCCGAAGGCAGCGGCTTAACCCACTGAGCCACCCAGGCGCCCTAGACACAACTTCTTAAAAGTGGTTTATCTGTATCTCTTTGTAGTTACTTAACTAAAAATTGTCCTTAATTGCTCTTTCTTGATTGTTCAGGTTAGATGTTATCTGAACTGTATCATTACAGAGGAAGATAAAGTTTATCTCACAACTTTTAGTTAACTCAGTAATCAGTGTTTACATTATTATTTGTAACTATTTCTTTTTTTAAAAGATTTTATTTATTTGAGAGAGTGAAAGAGTGCACAGGCACCCACAAACAGGGGGGAGGGATAGAAGGAGAAGGAGCTGGCCTAGAGCTCTCTCCCAGGCATGACCTGAGCTGAAGGCAGATGCTTAACCAACTGAGCCACCCAGGCGCCCCATTGACTATGTTACTATTTCTCATCACAGAAACAAGGACCATTCCATGGTTATATTTCTCACATCCTTCTTTTTGTTTTGTTCCACGTCTTCGGAAGCTAAGAGGAGGAACTCTGTGTCCCAATACTGTCAGAAATTCTAGGTCTCCAATAATGATCTCTAAACTCAGTACACTGCAAATTATCAGAGCAATTACATATCTATAAAACAGATTATGAAACACAGATGTTGCTTGAAAAATAAACAGTCTGTTCAGAATCACAGGCACTCAGATCTGAACTTCCCTTCCATGCCATAATACCCTCGCATGGCTTTTACATAAGAAAGAGTTTGAGCCTTTTGCTTTCAATCCTAAAGGAAAAGAGTTAAGAAGAAAAGAGTGAGGAGGACAGGTATGCAGCACTCGCTTCCTCCGCTTATAGACCATGTTTGTCAAAGACCCAATACCCAGTACCCCTGTTCCAGCCTCTTCAAGCGAAAGCAAATCAAGAAGGCCACGCCTCTTGGTATTCCTAGAACGAAATGCTAACTAAGATCTTTAAAGCTCTCACCAAGAACCACCCTAGTTACCTGCCTAATCTCAGAACTTTATTCAGTGTGAGACGGAGAGATAAAAGTGGACAGGGATCAGAATCTGGAGGAACTTTAAAAATCACAACCAAAACCTCAAATGATCATTTCACATACTTTGGGTATACTCTTATAAACAAGAGCTTTCTTGTTACAAACGGTGCTGCAGTGAATAAACTTGTACACAAATGTCACTTTCACACATACACAAATACACGTAATGGATAAGTTCTCAAAAGTAGAATTGTCGGGGCAAAAGATATATACATTGATTATTGCTTTCAATGACAAATATATATAGGGTCTTTCAGAATTTGATCTCTTTTGCTTATACTTCCTATATGATTTCTAGACCTAAAGTGTGCATGATTCACATGGTTAAAGTTAAATTGCATCTTCTATGCATCGTATGCATTCATTTTGCCAGGCTAATTAGGGAACGATTTATCACAGATTACATTTCTAACCCTAGCACCTCCCCATGCTGTATTTGCCTGAGAGCAGTCCCTTCTGATGCCACCTGTTCATGATCTTCCCTCCAACACTGTTCTTTATTATCCCAAGTTCACCCCTAGAGTGTTGTTTATAATCTCCTCAATTCCAAATTCAGCAATGTTTGACTTTAGCAGAAACAGTGGTATATAATAAAGGTAGATCCACACCAATTCACTGTAGACCAGTAATTCTGACCCCATGAAAGGGGATATCATGCCAGGAAACGTGCCACGATGACCTGGAGTACCCTGACCAGCAACAAGGAGAAAAAACATGATCATTTTTCAGAAAGAGACTGAAAGGGCCCCTGCTCTCAGATATTACCTCCTCTCAAAGAAAATAAAATTATTTTTCATTAAACTGTACTCAGAAAAGGTAAGCATCCTTTGATTTAGATCAAATCCCTTTTAGAAATAATTTTAGCCAAAGTCTTCCAGTCTGTCCTTCGACAGAAAACCCCATTAAGCAAAATATGATTGCCTCAACCACATGAGCAGAGTAGTTAATACCAGCTTTGTTAAAGATAGAAGTCTGAATGCTGGGGCACCTGGATGGCTCAGGGGGTTAAGCCACTGCCTTCTGCTCGAGTCATGGTCTCAGGGTCCTGGGATCAAGTTCCGCATTGGACTCTCTGCTGAGCAGGGAGCCTGCTTCCCTCTCTGTCTCTGCCTATCTCTCTGCCTACTTTTAATCTCTGTCAAATAAATAAATAAAATTGTAAAAAAAAAAAAAAAGAAAGAAAGAAGAAGTCTGAATGCTTATTGTTTTTGGCAGCTTGGTGATTAGATTTTTGCTGAAAATAATGTTTTGAAGTATTGGACAACCAGAGAAATGAAAGAAACGTCTGCCCTGTATCCTCTAGGAGAATATTGGCAGTATTCTTTGAAACCCAATTTGATAATAAATGTATTAAAAGACTTTAACACAAATGTAGAACAATGAAAATATCGTTCACTTAGTAACATATTACATTTTTTAAATGATACTCAATGTTGGTAATACCTTGTCTGGAAGCAATTTGGAATGTTTATCAAGAGTCTTTGTGTAAGTGTGTGTGTGTGTGTGTGTGTGTGCGTTTATACCCACTTAAAGTTTCTCCTGAGAATAGTTTTCAAATAACCTCAAAACACACCCTTTCATTTACAAATAATTAATATACTAATCACAAATCATTCTCATCTATTTATTAGCTGGTACGAAGCTACACATATTTCAAGGTCTTCCTTACAATGCCCTAGTGATTTTTTAATTTTTATTTTAACAAGATGACTTGTGGTTTCTTATACTGTCATTAGAAAGGACTAAAGACCCCAAGAACATCAAAATGCAGAACTCAGATCTCAAGAGTTTTTTTTTTTTTTTAATGTGAGGAGGAAGAATATGAGATTATAATAAAGCAATACAATGGTTCCTTGTGATGTTAGAATTGCTGAGTTATTTTGAATGTGGCGGTGGATACACCAAACCAAACCACATGCTTATTATTAAACTTAAGAACAAGTAAAATGGGGAAAATCAAAATAAGATTAGTAAAACGTATCAATGTCAATATCCTTGTTGTGATATTGTATCATTTAAAATGATTTTAAATTTAGCATTGGGGGAAACCATTGCAGAATATAGAAGGGATCTCTGTGTAATATTTCTTACAATAACCTGTAAACCTACAATTGTTTCAAGAAAATATTTTGTTTAAAAATGTGAACTTGCCAAGATAAATCACTGTTTTACCTAGGGTGTCCCTAGGTAAAAGAAGAAATTAATGTGTATGTTATAAAAATTTTAGCTGTAAGAAAGTTTTATAAGAGGATATCTACACATTGCTGGGGTTGGAAGACATCATGACTAAAGAGAGGTCATCCATTTTTGTTAACTTAGGATAGGGGAAGAGAGAAAGAAGAGGAGGGACTTTTTGTTTCAGTAAATCCATATCTAGAACCTTTTCTTGGAAATACAGTAAATATTTCTATACAAATGTTTACTATAGCATTATTTGTAATAATAAAAAAAAAACTGGAAGCAACCTTAAAGTCCTTCTTTATAGAAAAGAGCAGTACATTATTGTATTTTTACCATGGAATGTCACATAGCCATTTAAACAAAGCTGTAAGATGTACCAGGATAAGATAACAAGAGGGAAAGGCTATATGTACTTTACAGTATCCAAAGAATTACAGTTACACAAGGAGAAGGAGGAGACAAAAGCTGGCAGAGTATGTATCAAAGTGTTAATAATGAACTCTGAAAAGAAATTTGAGACAATCTGGGAAAAGGTCAGTGCTGAATGGCTATGATACTTAGTAATCATTGTAGATTTCTGTTACGTGTAGTAGTGTGTGTGTGTGTGTGTGTATTTTTATTCCTTCCTTGCCCTTTGTTCATCAGTGATCAGTGTTACATACTGAAGTAAATACAGGTGAAATGAAATAACGTCAGGATGAATTTGCTTTAAATATTCCAGGAGTGTGCTTATGTTATTAACACAACGTCAAAAGTAAAATAAAACAAATGTTAATAGTAGTTATCTCTGGACTATGTAATTATGCATAGCGAGTCGGTTTCTTTATACCTTACTATATTGTCTAAATTTTCTCTGATGATCAACTAAAAAATCAGAAGGGAAAAGGTAAGCTATATTTGGAAAAATGAAACCAGAGAATTAAGTTATTTATACACAGATAATTGCAGCACTGATTATATTAATCTGGAGACAGTCCCTTTTAAGGGGCAATTTACCTTTAGGCTTATCAGCTGAGTAGTTGCAGATGCCCTTAACCGTGGATGGTGGAACCAATTGCTCACAGGTCACAGAGTGATCCATGCAGCTGTTCTCCTGCCCAGATCACCTGGGCTTGGGCCCAGTGGCTTCCTGATGTGCCCCATAGGTCTGAATAGTTATATCTTAGGCTAGTGGTTCTCAACCAAGGGAGCCTACCAGAATAACCAAATACAAATAATAAGGAAGGAAGGAAGGAAGGAAGGAAGGAAGGAAGGAAGGAAGGAAGGGTACAGACACATGTGATCTAACAGTCCCCAGGTGATTCTGACAGCCACACATGGTCCGGAATCCCTGATTCAAATAAGCAAACACACATATATTATACATAATATAGGAATAAATCTGTGTATGAGTTTGTTTATGTGTGCCTTAAGTATTTTTGGAATTATACATAAGAAAGTAGTAAAAAATAATAATTTGAGGGAAAGGGAACTGGATGGCTGTGGACAGAGACTTTTCACTGTAGATCCTTTCATGCTTTTTAAATTTTGTGCAAATGAATGCATTAGCTATTCAAAAATGGTGAAAATTGAAAAAAAATTTTTGAAGAGCCTCTGCTTTAAAACACTCAGCTCATCAGAAGCACTTTTCTTTGCTAAAGTGGTCACATTTCTGTAAAGTGGACAAATTTTTTGGCAGAATCTTTTGCTAAAAAAATTTTCCAGAAAAGCATCTAATGTTGATCTAAGAACACTACAAATGATAATCTTAATGGATCTTACATCCTGATGGCTACAGAAACCACTCACTACTTAAGAGCCACCCATGTTACCATTAGAAGTACAAACAGCCTACATGGGGGAAAGAAGGGTTTTCAATTTGAAATAACAGTAAAGCATTTCATAAGATATCCCTGGTGGTAACAGTTGCCTGCTTTACTCAAGGGCAGAAGTGAAGGTAAGCTTTTCCTTAATATCATTTTGTGCTATGTGAATTTTGTGCTAAATACAGGTATTACCAGTATAAAAAAATAATTTTTTAAAAATGTGAGCATTTAAGACTTACAATAAGATGGAACTATACAGGTAGCTAATTCACACCCCTATCTTAAAGTTACTCCCCCAGAGCACTGTTGAGTTCAAAGGGGGAAGCCAATTGTAAACATGTTCCAAAAATCTGATTCCAATTCAAAACAATGGGAGCTTGGAGATACAGAGGTCAACTGGAAAAGATTAACCAGCTGCAATGATGAGCTAAAAGTGGTCTAATGGCCTGGGCCCACTGGTTAATAGAAAGACCAACAGATGGAGAGTCAAGATAGGAACATCTGCTCTTTAATCCAGTGACAGTGACGCAAGTCATTTAAGTCTCCTGGAGCCCAAACTTGCTCACTGATAAAACAGAAATGTTCTTTACTCAAAATAGTGTTGAGAAAATACACTGTGAGAAGTACTATTAAAAGTTTAATATACCCCATTTAAAAAGAAAAAAAAAGGTGCCTTATAACAACTATTCCAGACTTAATGTTGGGTACACATGCACATGTACACACACCACGTTAGATCTGGAAAATTTCTCTTCGATCTCCATAAAACTAAAAGGCAGGAAACATAAATTGCCATTTCTCAGCACTCAAGGTTCAACCTTGATTTTAATTTTTTTTATACTGCTCTAGTTTTGAAAAGGCCATGAGAATTCAATGTTGACCTACTTATACTTCAAACACACAAGACCTTTTTCATTTTATAATTATTTTCTAAATACTAAGTTTATATGGAAATTTCATTAACAAAATGTTCAAGCATTGACATAAGTCACTCTCCCCCTTACCTGTTCATTATGAGGTGATTCTGACAACTGCTAAGCAGGGCACGGTCAGTAACACTTGAATAAGGATTTCAAGTACCTGGCTTCTAGCTCCCAGGTGAACCAACTTTCAGGAGAATTGACTTTCAACCCAGAAATGAGAAATGAGAAATTTTGCTCTGAAATTAGTTGTCTTTGGTTAATATGACTTTCCAAATGACCAATATGAAATAAACCTGAGGTCCCTCCAGTTGTTTTAAACTGATTTTTTCCTTACTGGCTTTTCTGTCTTTTCAGTTTATTTCTAGGTTTTAAAAGTGAAACAGCCTTGCAAAGAGAAAAATCTCTATAAAGAAATTAACCAGTCAAATGTGTTAGGGTGAGTACTGTGAAATGCGTAACCGTGACAATTCACAGACCTGTACCCATGGGGCTAATAATACGTTATATGTTAATCAAAATTGAAAAAAATGACATTTACCAGTCAAGACAGAGGATAACTGTAAAAATTAGTATCATCACATATGTAATGGGAAACCCCACAAAAAGACAAATTAGAGGGGCGCTTGGGTGGCTCAGTTGGGTAAAACCTCTACCTTTGGCTCAGGTCATGATCTCAGGGTCCTGGAATTGAGTCCCGCATCGGGCTCTCTGCTCAGCAGGAATCCTGCTTCCTCCTCTCTCTCTCTGCCTGCCTCTTTTCCTACTTGTGATCATTGTCAAATAAGTGGAATCTTTAAAAAAAAAAAAAAAAAAGACAAATTAGAAAGAAAAATAGCCATTTGCCTAGTCATTCAGTGCATTTTCAAATATGAAAAAATCCAGAAAAAAAGAGGGAGAAGACTCTCATCCCAAAGTGAAGAGAAAATCAACAAAGCCTAAGTGTGATAGCATTAGAGGAAGTTTCCATACATATCCAGGCAATTCATCACAGGACTCCCTCAACAGAGCCTTCTCTGTGTTGACCAACAGCCAAACCACATCTCTCTGGGCAGGACAGTCAGTTCCAGAAGTTAAAGGATTTCTCAGAAGGTCAGTGCTGTGGACACATTGCTCAAACCAAACAGGAGAATGCCGAAATAAGAGGAAAAGCGGGGGTTGGGGGGGATGTATTAGGGCTATGTAAGGCATGTGCTACAAGTTCTCCCAACAGGATTTGTAAACAAGTCAGAACTACACTGTTCGAGAACAAAAGAAGCTACTTAAACACAAGACCCAGTGTGCCACTTCCTTCTCCACCCGGATCAGCCAGAGCCTGCCTGGCATCCTTACTCAGAAGGCCAAACAAATGTGACTGCAGTCAGGTACCCAAACACTCCTACCGTCCAACCCAAACCTCGGAATTCCCCAGGGGTTCAGCCCTCAAAGTGATGTCAAGTCTTGGGGGATTCACTATTTCCAGTCCTGCAGTAAACCAAAATCTTGGCAGCCAAGGAAACTACCACACTGTGGGAGCCAAGGAAACCGTGTGGTAAATGTTTTAAAACTGAAGCCTATCCAGAAGGTTAAGACACTCCAGCCCAACCCACCCCAAGGAGGAGTAAATTCTGTTCCATACCTAGGAGGGTACAAATTAAAAAGAGATGTGCTCAACTTAAATGCCGAGCAGTGCAGGCTGACCTGGGCTGTCTCAGGAACAAGAATTTAAGGATATATGGGACGCCTGGGTGGCTCAGTTGGTTAAGCGGCTGCCTTCAGCTCAGGTCATGATCCCAGCGTTCCTGGGATCGAGTCCCACATCGGGCTCCTTACTCAGCAGGGAGCCTGCTTCTCTCTCTGTCTCTTCCTGCCATTCTGTCTGCATGTGCTTGCTCTCTCTCTCTCTGACAAATAAATAAATAAAATCTTAAAAAAAAAAAAAGAATTTAGGGATATGAAGGAATGTTGTAGCAGATAGCAGCCCTTTTCCCTCTGCTCAGCTGAAGTCCCTCTTCATTCAGACCGTCACAGACATCACAGCTGTTGACATTTCCTGGGGTACACATGGAGCTTCTCCAAAAGCAAATGACCAAATAAATTGTAAGGAAAGTATGAAAGAAAGGGAGAAAGAGGTGAATCTACAACTTTAAACAGACTTATGAAACATACCAACCAATGAACAATCCAAAGAAAAATTAAGAAAATTCTATTTGCAATAACACCAAAAAGAATAAAACATGATGAATGGAACACAGATGATATTTAGAGCAGCAAAACTACTTTGTATGACAATGTAATGGTGGAGGCAAATTATTATACTATATTATTATATTGTCCAAACCAACAGAAGGTATAGCACCAAGAGTGAAACCTAATAAAAACTATGGACTTTGGATAGTTACTAACTGTCAGTGTAGGTTCATCAGTTATAATAATTGGGGGCTGGTTATAACTGGGGAGGCTACACATGAGGAGGGCAGGAGGTATATGAGAAGTCTCCATATCCTGCACTCAATTTTACTATGAACTTAAAACTGTTCTAATAAATAAAGTCTGTTAAAAAAGAAAATAAAATACTTAGGAATAAACTTAACCAAGATAGGGAAAGATTTGTACAGTGAAAACTACAAAACAGTGGTAAAAGAAATTTAAGATAAAAATAAATGGCAAAGTATCTCATGTTCATGATTATTAAATATTATTAAAATAGTCATACTATCCAAAGCAATCTACATTCAATGCAATCCCAACAGCCTTTTTTGCAGAAATGGATTCATATGGAATCTCAAAGGACCCCAAATACCCAAAACAATTTTGAGAAAGGAAAACAAAGTTGGAGGCCTCACACTTTCTCATTTCAAAACATACTACAAAGCTACAACAATCAAAAGAGAGTGGCTCTAGCATAAAGACATATAAACCAATGGAATAGAATGGACAGCCCAGAAATAAATCTGCATATATATAATTAAATGATTTTTCACAAAGGTGCCAACACCTTACAGTGGGGAAGAGATTCTCTTTAGCAGATGGAGTTGGGAAAATCAGACATCCACAAGCAAAAGAATAAAGTTGGACCCTTGCCTTACACCATACACAAAAATTAACTCAAAATGGATTAAAGATCTAAATGTAAGAGCTAAAATTATAAAACTCCTAGAAAAAAAAGCACAGAGGGAGATCTTTACAAATTGGAATGGACAATGATTTCTTGGATATGACACCAAGAGCATAGGCAACAAAAGCAAAAACAGACAAATGGGACTACATCGAATTTAACAACTTCTGTGCACCAAAAGAAACAATGAACAGAGCGAAAAGGCAATCTGTAAGATGGGAGAAAATTTTTGCAAACTATTTATCTGATAAGGGGTTATAAAGAACTCCCATATCTCATCAACAACAAAAAATAAATAACCTGACTAAAAAATGGGCAAAGGGGGCGCCTGGGTGGCTCTGCGGGTTGAGGCCTCTGCCTTCGGCTCTGGTCATGAACCCAGGGTCCTGGGATCGAGTCCCGCATTGGGCTCTCTGCTCAGCGGAGAGCCAGCTTCCCCCCCCCTCTCTCTGCCTGCCTCTCTGCCTACTTGTAGTCTCTGTCAATAAAAAAATAAAATCTTTTTTAAAAAAATGGGCAAAGGACTTTGAATAGACTTTTCTCCACGGAAGATATACAAATGGTTTACATGAATTTGAAAAGATGCTCAACATTATGAATCATCAGGGAAATGCAAATCCAAACCACAACGAACTATTACTTCATGCCCCTTAGGATGACCACAATCCAAAGAAGTCGGAAAATAACAAGTTTTGGCAAGAATGTGGAGAAATTGGGACACTTGTTACACAGTTGGTGGGAATGTAAAATGGTAGCGCTACTAAGGAAAACAAAATGGAGGTTCCTCAAAAATTTTTAAGAAATAATATAGAGAGAATATAAAAATTCCGTAGTCCCACTGCTGGGTACATATCTAAAAGAACTGAAAGCAGGCTCTCCAGGAGATAATTTGCAATCCCATATTCATTGCAGTATTAGTCACAATAGCCAAAAGGTGGAAGCAATCTAAATGCTCATCAACAGATTAATAAATCTTTAAAAATGTACTATATAACAAAAAAGGTACTATATACCGGGCTGCTGGGTGGCTCAGTGGGTTAAAGTCTCTGCCTTCAGCTCAGGTCATGATCCCAGGGTCCTGGGATCGATCCCCCCATTGGGCTCTCTGCTCAGCGGGGAGCCTGCTTCCCCCTCTCTGCCTGCCTCTCTGCCTACCTGTGATCTCTGTCAAATAAATAAATAAATAAATAAATAAATAAATAAATAAATAAATAAAATCTTTAAAAAAAAATGTACTAGAGGGGTGCCTGGGTGGCTCAGTGGGCCTTTGGCTCAGGTCATGGTTCCAGGGTCTCTGCTCAGCAGGGAGCCTGCTTCCTCCTCTCTCTCTACCTGCCTCTCTGCCCACTTGTGATCTCTGTCTGTCAAACAAATAAATAAAATCTTTAAAAAAAAAAAAAAAAAGTACTCGATACTTATAGTGGAATATTATTCAACCTTAAAAAAAAAAATCCTGTCATATGCTATAACATGGAGGAGCCTTGAGAACATTACGCTAAGTGAAATTAAACCAGTTACAAAAAGACAAATACTGTATGATTCTACTTATATGAGGACTCTAAAGTAGTCAAACTCAGAAATAGAAAGTAGAATAGTGATTACCAGGAGCTGAGGGGAGGGAGAAAAAGAGTTCAATGGATATAGGTTTTCAGTTTTACAAGATGAAAAAATTCTAGAGATCTGTTTTGCAACAATATACATATAGTTACTACAAAACATACACTTTTTAAAGAAGATTTTATTTATTTATTTGGCAGAGAGAGATCACAAATAGGTAGAGAGGCAGGCAGATGAGAGCGGGGAAGCAGGCTCGCCGCTGAGCAGAGAGCCCGATGTGGGGCTCGATCCCAGAACCCTGGGATCATGACCTGAGCTGAAGGCAGAGGATTTAATCCACTGAGCCACCCAGGTGCCCCACTAAATGTACACTTACAAATGTTTAGGATAGTAAATTTTGTGTGGGTTTTTTTTTTTTTTTAAGATTTATTTATTTTAGAGAGAGTGTGCACCAGGGGAGGGAGGAGGCGGGGGAGGAGAAGATCTCAAGCAGACTCCCTGCTTAGTGTGGAGCCCGCTGTGGGGCTCAATTTCATGACCCTGAGGTCACAATCTAAGCCAAAACCAAGAGTTGGGTGCTTAACAGACTCTGCCACTCCGAAACCCCGAGGAATTTTTTTACAATTAAAAAAACATCAGACCAACCAATTGCAACGTATGGATCTCATCTGTACCTTGATTCAAATAAGCGATGAATAAATTTATGAGACAATAGGGAAAAACTGAATGCTGACTGGATATTTGATATTAAAGCACTAATTTTTTGTGTGATAATGAATGGGCTTTTCTTTTATGTGGTTCTTCTCCTTTTTGATAATCTTAAATATTTTATGGCTGAAATAATATCTGGAATTTGCTTTGAAATAATCCAGTGGAGATAGGGAGTACAGGGGAATGAAGATGGCCATGAGCTGAGACTTACTGAAGCTGGGTGATGGGTAGAAGAGGTTCATGCAATTATGTACAGTCTATGCTGTATATGTTTTTTTCTGTAATAAAGACTAAAATAAAGCAAGTGCCTCTGGAGGGCTGGGGCTATTGGGTATTTACACTTGGCATTGAACTCATCTACTGAGACTCCCTCTTCTCACCATCAGCAACTTCAGGATGAATCTAAGTTTGTACTGATGACATTCTCTCATACCTTTGGTGTTTGCAACTGCTCTTCCCATAAGTTACAAAACAAGGAACTTGGTCAATCTTTTGTGAAAAAACTCAGGAGCAGCAACTCAGGCTTAGCTGAGCAGCTCATTGTTTTACTGACACCTATGAGTTGTGGTTTTAGGAATGTTTATACAATAAGCAACCCTAGTTTGGGTGACTAGATTCACTACCCAACAGTCTACGAAGTCCTTTGAGGGGCAGCAGGCCACTCCAGAGCCCTGACACCTGGGCGTGCTGACATCAGCGAGTGCAGGGGCCTCTGCCTGGGTAGAGCAGAGAATGGGCAGAAGAACAGCCCAAAAGAGGGACTGACGAGGTCACCAGCAACAGACAGAAAAGAGGCAGCAAAACCTTCGCATTTACTCAGAAGTCTTGTCCAGGTCAGGTTCTTCCCTAGAAGAAGGAGTGAAAATCTCTTCCGTTTCCTGCACTGCCCGGCTCCCTGCCCCAGTCTGCTCTTCCTTCTCCAATAGCTCCCACACAGATCAGTGCCAGTTCTCAGAAGGCTCCAGCTTCCCAAACTTAGATTTAGGATAACAGAGGCATGAGGGCCACTCAGATTCCTCACTCTTACCCCAGACCTCCTCGTCCCTTACCAGCCAGAGGGTGAGAACCGTAATAGCCAAACCAAATATCAAAGGAAGACAGAGAACCCCAGGTTAATTTCTACCACTACTGGGATTTACATTCTAATAGCTTGATGACCATCAGGGAAACCCTTATGAAGGGTATCTTTGGTAAAAGAGAATACAATTAAAATAATCTAATTTATTGGCATATTTATACAAATGGTTCAAAAAGAAACTACTTCCACAAGAAACTAAGTTATAACACTTTAATAATTTCAATAGAACCAACTTCAGGAACAGATACACACACACATTAAATTCAAACAATTTAATTGAACAGTGTACTTAAATGCATCAACTTTTTAAAAATCTCCAAAATGGAGTCGAGGCCATGGATATGAAAAGGTAATTCTGAAGTACTACAGACTAGAGTAAAACAGACAAGGTTATTACTTTGTATTTACCAATAAGACGACAGCCTGCAGATACATTAGACCTTTATGAGAACATTTCCAGGCAATGTTAGAACAGAGACTCATTAAAAAGAAATACAATTGATCTCAGAAAGATGAATTTATAGCTAACAATTTCTTTGGTCCTCCAAGTCACATCTGTTTTTACTTTAAAATACCAAACATGAATAGAGTGTTTAATTCTACTTCTAAGTGTCTATTAAGCAGGATAATGTTTATATCACATTTGATTTTAAAGAGAACGCAAAATAAATTACCACTGTATTTCAGAAACTCCATAGAAAAATATAGGAAATAGACGTAGGGAAGTTTAAAAAACAAACAAACAAACAAAAACAGCATTTCTGCCACCTTGTCCGCATCCTAAGGTAAATGACATCAAAATGGCAGAGGCAGGACTACCAAAGTTAGAGTAATCACTGTAGTTAGTTCTTCTTAAGGTAATAGCATAAATTTGAAGGATACAATGTCAACCAAATAAGAGACTTTTCCATGGAATGACTGTAGCTTTGTTTTTACAGGGAGTTGGATTTGGTTTTTGTTTGTTTTAATTTGGCCTACACTGCCCCAGTGGAGGAAATTTTAAGTAGTCATTAATAAGGCAACAGCTTCCTGGACAAAAAGACTTGTGTATCACTTGAACAGTTACACCGAGGACAAGACCCATATGAAGCACAAGAGGAACCAGTATGGGGCTTCTAATAATTTCCAGTAATTCCAGAAAATTATAGAGCATTTTCACAGATACCAACAATGCAGCTTTCATTGAACATTGGCTATCACTCACAGTGCAGTCCACAGTTAGTTCATTCTGCATGCTTTCCTCTACACAGAAGCTATGTTTCTGCAGACCTGAAGTGATGAACATTTTCAAAAGTTTCTGGAAGTACTTAGAAAAATATTTGTTAAGGTAAAAAAAAAAAAATGTTTTGCGACATCTCCAAGGAATACACAAAGTAAGCTTGCAAGAAACTCCTAAAGGTAAAACTGTGAGGACAAGTTATTTGCAGGGTCAGTACTGAAGTCTCATAAAATAATGGCTTTTTAAAAAAGGCAAAGGTATCTATACTCTAAGTGGTGTGATATTCTCATCAAGGCACAGAGAGTTAAATGTCTAAATCCCTGTAAGTTCACATGAGAATACACTTGTAAACAATAGGAACTAATTCCCTGTACTTGAATTTAAAAAAGAATGGAAAATAGAAATGTGCCTTTTTAACTCACAAAATCAAAAACATAGATATTCCACCACCTTCCTTTGGTGACTAACGTCACAGCTGGAGAGTCAAAAAATAAATATATAAAAAATAAAGTGCCCTGGCAGTTTCATAAATTTGACTAAAGTGAAGCCTGTTGGACTCTGAGTTTGCAGAGCAATGCTGCACAGTGTACAAAAATTCTTTTAAGCACTACACCATTTTTGTTTGGGGAAGGAAAAAAATAGTATTGGTCATAGTTTTCCCCCATTCCCAACATTCCTATGCTTAGGAACCCAGTTACCATAGTATTTGAACAAAATACTTGAATTTTTATTCCTTCCCAGCACCCTCAAGGTTATCCAAATGGCAGTGGTTTTGTACATGTAACTTACACAATGGGCAGTTTCTTTGATAGTTACCACTAAAAGGTGGCAAGAAGAAAGTAGAGGTCTCACCCCTTTGCTAATTATTTTTATTTGATTTGCTATAAATAATTATTAAACACCATTAGTGACAAGGAATAACGTTCACGTCTGAAACAATTGAAAATGCAATGTACAAACAATTAAGACCAAACAATGCTACTAGTGGCACAATCCTCAAAGCACATGACACACGCTGAAGTTCAGCTCTTAATGAGAGTTAGAAACTCTTCCCGAGTCTTTGGGTCTTCCCGGAACACACCCAACATCGTGCTGGTCACAGTTTTGCTGTTCATTTTCTGTACCCCTCGCATTACCATACACATGTGTCTACAAAACAAGACAACAGAGGTGGCTTAAAGGAATAGACAGTTACTGGTTTGGTTTTTGAAGTCAAAAGCAGCTCCCCAAATTAAATCTGGTTATATTGAGTTCACCGCTACCAACTGTACCCAAAGGTCACTTCTTGGACAAACGTGACCTAAAATGTTTTATTTATGTTTCTTAGTTCCACAGCTCTCATTCGCAGCAGTGGTTGAATCTTTGACGCATCTAGCAGAAGGGGAAACAGGGGAAATTTCTCCCTAGGTGAAAATAATACAAGGGGTCCATAGAGATAAAACAACTTTGGTATAAAAAGCAATTCAGAATTCTCACTTGCTCCATCTGTAAGACCCAAAGAGCACAATCTTAGCTTAGGTATTTGGAGAAATACTGAAGTATGTGGTATCACCAGGCAGAATCTAGAGAACAGTGGCCCCAGTGCACGTGAGCAAACTGGGGGAGCTAGATGGCGAGCACAATACAAAGCTCACGCCCTATCAGAAGAATGGATAAGATTTGTGCAATTCTCGCAATTCATTCTAACTTAAAGAAGTGTCTTCAGATGCCCTTTATACCCAGTTTTTGCTCCATTTTTAAAAACGTGTGACAAAATATTAAGAAAAGTCTGCTTGGAGCAATGAAGAGCTAAAGAAGAAATCAAGAGAAGACATAAAATGCTTCTGGTTGCACACATCACTCCGCTTAGGCTGATGACTCCCGACATGGCCACCAGCCCCACAGAAAACAAAACAAAACCAGTCTCCCATCTGGTTCCTGTATTGGCCACACAGTCAATGCAAGAGGTCAAGAAAGCTTCAGGTCAGAGGCAGAAAACATGACAGTGTCAATGATGTGGCATCACGGGGTGCTGGAAAAACTGAGCAACGCTAAATACCACTTCCGGGCACCACAAGGACAATTGTTAAGGGCAAGCGTGGACTTACGTGGCTTCCACCACCACCCCAACTCCAGCAGGCCGCAAGGCTTCTGTGATTGCTACGGCAATTTGTTTCGTCAGCCGCTCCTGAACTGTGGGGGTGACAAGAGGCTCCGTTGAAGAGTCTGACACAAACAGCAGTCTTGAGAATATTTGTTATCTCTAGAATATTTGAAATCTTAAAAAGCAGACTTCTGTGAGGCTTCAGAACCCAGATGCACCAGTTCTTACAGGTCTGCTTTGTCTGTGGCCCACAGGAGGCCGCCGTTCAATTCCCTCACCTGCAGATCCAGTACTGAAGAGCGTTTGGCACCTCCACAGAAAACGGGTGCGAGCGACAACTGTCCCAGGCGTGCAGGAAGACCAACTGATAATGAGCTCCTCCGCACAGATGAATAAATCGCTCGCAACAGGATTAACAAAGACACTAAACCCAATTATTGAACTGTACATGGAGCTCAAAGCCAACAATCTAACCTAAACAATGCGGTCCCTGTGCTGAATAAACAGCTCGTCTTTAAAGACATATAAAGAGTGTTCACTGCAGCATTGTGTTTATTTAAAAACTGACAAAAATCTGCAAATGTCTATTAGAGCAGGGACCGGTTAAATCAAGTCCCAGCACAGCTGGACAATGGAATGCTAAACAGCCAGCAAAATGAATGAGATAGTTACATGCATGTAGGAAAAAAAAATGTTTGATTTGTTAAGTGGAAAAAAAAAATAGGGGGAGAAAAAGGCCATTACATACAATATGAGCCCATTAAAAAATGTAATATATTGATTTTAAAATGTTGGTAGACACACAAAATATGAAGGAATATGCAAATACAACAATGATTTCTTCTGGAGGCCTGAAACACTGCAGACTTCCCCTTTCTATATTATATTCCTATGAGGTTTTAAGTTATATGTATTACATGTGAAATAAGAACAACAAAAAATACTTTTTCCTTAAGAAGAAAATGTTTTTCTGTAAATAAAAGTTTAAAAGTTTACCTTGTAATCGTCTACTATAGATTTCTACAATCCTAGAAAAGAAAGAATTGTTTTAGTTAATCATAAATTTGTTTGAGAAATGGAATTGGCTTCCTCAAAGGGCCAAAAGGACTTTATTGAAGAAATCGTAGGGTGTGGGCAGGAGATCACTGCTTCTAAGAGGAAGAAAGATACAAAAACTACATGGAAATGAGAAGAGGGAGGGTCTTGAGGAAACCACCAAGAGTGACACAGAGTGCTAGTACCCTATGTCTCCAAAGAGAAAGAGAATTACAAGAATATTCACTAAGGCTGGGGCACCCGGGTGGCTCAGTGGGTTAAAGCTTCTGCCTTCGGCTCGGGTCATGATCCCAGGGTCCCAGGATCGAGCCCGGCATCTGGCTCTCTGCTCAGTGGGGAGCCTGTTTCCCCCTCTCTCTCTGTCTGTCTCTCTGCCTACTGTGATCTTTCTCTCTGTGTCAAGTAAATAAATAAAATCTTAAAAAAAAAAAAAAAGAATATTCACTAAGGAAAAACACAGTGATTTTAGAGCTCCCAAGTCATCAATTTTAGACCAAGTCTCAAGTGTTCTAATTAGTCATATTGTTTAACCAGAGCTTAAAGTTCAAGTTAAAAATAAAAAGTCTATTTGTTAATTAATAGCAGGCCATTGTCAGCTACTGTACCCACTAAACCTATTAGGGTAATCGGATTAGGACTGAACAGACTTCTTCAGACATCTCTTTATAAGCTACGTCTATATAAGCACTCTGTATGATTAATTCCCCAAAATAAGAGCCTCCTGATCTTGGCTTCTAACACAATCTGTCAAGTGACAGATTTCCCCCTTTTAACACCTTTCACTCTAATTGTGAAATGTAAAGATGGTCACATGAATTACATATTGGAGGATAACAATTCACATTAAGGATTTTTTTTCTTAAAATTTGGCCTTCTAGTCATGAATTTGGACTCAATTTAAGGATCACTTCACCGAGGAGGCATTTTTCAGCTCTTCCTCTGCACCCCCCTCCATATAGTGCTCAGATAAAATTACAAAGTTGCTCCTTTATACTCATTATAACCAATAAAGTCAGTAACAGATACGGTGGCCTGTTTACCACTCAAACTGAAGGCAGGATGCATTCTGACTCTTCTTGTTTCTAGGAGATTTATAACGTTGAATGAATACAATTATATATTTTTAATTTTGAATAAAAAGCTGAAGAAGGATACTGTTCAAGCTCCTGGATAGGAAATATGTCTTATTTCTTCTGAGTCAAATCTCTATTATATTACTTTTTATAGTTTTCCAGGTAATTAATTTCTGTTGTATGACAAGGAGATGCCATTGATTTAAAAATTAGTAATATCTTTTTTTTTCTCATAGTCATCATTTCCTTCTCTAGAGTAGAATTTCAGGTACAACATTAGATAACATTGGCAATAGTGGACACCCATATTTTGCTCTATACTTTAACAGGAATGTCTGTAACATTTTACTATTATCCATGATACCTATTTCTTGTAGACAGCCACTCTCACACCAAAGGAAGGCCATTCACACATATCATTATTGAGTGCCTTCTACATATATGATTATGGGATTAAACAGGATCCCTATGCTCAGAGTTTATAATCTATTCCTGGTTTATTCAGTTTTCCAAGTAAGCAGAAGGCATTGAAATTTTGTCTTCTCAGAGCTAAAGATAATTATATCGCTGAATTTAAAAAACAAAACAAAACAAAAAAACAAAAAAGCCCCCCAAACCTCAATTTTGCCCTCTTTCTTGAAGATAATGTGTTTAGAGGTATTTGTTGGAAATGGAATTCTAATTTGACACTAACATTCGTCTGCCTTTTAATATTGACATTGGCAAATAATCGTCAGTCTAATTGCTATTACTTTGTAGGTTATGTTTTCTATGAAGCTGCTTTTATGATATTTCAGTATGTGCACTGATCCCCAGTAGGTGGGGATTTAATTTTTTTATCCTGTTCAGGATTCATTAGGGTTCCTAAATCTGAAGACTGATTTTTTTGCATGTGCTCCAGAAACGTTTTTAGTCATCACCTTCTCTAATACTGCACCTACTCCATGGCCTCTGTTACCTCCAGGAATTTCAATTAAGGACATAATAGAGCTGCTCAGTCTTCCACATCTCTTACATTCTGACCCATATATTCCACTGAGCTCTGAACACAATTGCTTCAGAACTTTCTTCCAGTTCACTATTTTTGGCTGTGTCTAACCTGCTATCTATCGATCTGTATTTATTTGTATTTATTTATTGGAGAGAGAAAAAGAGTGCACGAACCTAAGGAGAGGCAAAAGGAGAGAGAGAATCCTCAAGCAGACACCCCACTGAGTGTGGAGCTGGACTCGATCCCAAGACCCTGAGATCATGACCTGAGCCAAAGTCAAGAGTCTGCTTAACTGCCTGAGCCATCCAGGCGCCCTTCAGGATTATTATATTCTAACATATTTGTTGTATGTTCTGTATGTGTTAGCACCAGCCTCTATCCTCTTTGACCATTTGTTTCAGCTGACTCTGCCTCATGGCGGCCTTTCTTTTACTTTTGGTGAATTCATGCTCCTTAGAATATCATTTGTGGGGGGGCGCCAGGGTGGCTCAGTGGGTTAAAGCCTCTGCTTCGGCTCAGGTCATGATCCCAGGGTCCTGGGATCGAGCCCCGAATCAGGCTCTCTGCTCGGCAGGGAGCTGCTTCCTTCTCTCTCTCTCTCTGCCTGCCTCTCTGCCTACTTGTGATCTCTCTCTGTCAAATAAACAAATAAAATCTTTAAAAACAAAAAAGAATATCATTTGTGGGAATTCTCTGAAGTCAAAAGTGCATCAGAAAAAGAGCACTTGTTTCTGCTAATTGCTAAAAGGCTACCTCCTTGGCAACATTTTAAATTAAATTACTGCCCTGGGTGTTCTGAGGACCACCCATGGTGATATGAATTCTGAACCTAAACCCTTGTGAATATATGGCTATGGGTTCTTTTTCCTGCTCTTCCCAGAACAAAGCTAACAGGTAATATCTCTTCCAATTTGGGGTTGAATGGGGAGGACAGAACCCTACCTTTGACTCCAGTGGCAGCTAATTTTTGTAAATTCTTACTGGAATTTCCCCCAATGTTTGAAATGTTCATACACTATAACTTTGTATGTTATCCTAGGAGGGATATCATTACCATCTAGTTGACCACGGTCCCAGAATCAGTAGTTCTTAATTTTAATCTAAGCCATTTCTGTATTCTTAGACTAAATCTCCCTGGGTCATGATGGAAAGAGTACTTGTGCCTGCTAAAGTAGGAATTGATATTTGGAATTCTTCAACTATATTAATAAGTGGGATTAGTCTATCATCTTTTTAGATGCTAGTTTTATCAGACTTTCATCAGGGATATACAGCTTCATCAAATTAATGGTGTAGCTTTTCAGGTTTTTCCATGCTCTTGAAAAATTTATACAACACTGGAATTAGTGGTTACTTGGAAGTTGTCTCTTAAATTGACCATCCACCCCCTTCCCTCCCACCCCACTCCTAACATTAATTTGACTTTTTCCAATGGTTACTAATTTATCCAAGTTTTCCAACTCTTGGTTCATTCCCTTCTCTCTCCAACTTTTTAAACTAATTCATAAAGATTGAAAGTTCCTAAAAACATATTTTTAGTTACACAGCCTCTCATTTCTAGATGTATTTCTTCGTCAATCAGACCACTAAGCAATCTATGATATGTGATATTTTGGATTTATGTTTTCTGTTCTTTTTAAATTTTTATAATTTAATCATTTTATTTTTCTTTCTTCTTTCCCATTTGTCCTATTAAGCTTGGTTTTTCTTTAAAAAATATTGAAGTTTAGTTTACTTGTTGGGTTTCTTATTCAATAATGAAAGCATTTGTGGCTATAAATTTATCTCCAAAGCACAGGGGTTTTTTATTTTAAAATTTTTGAAATATCATTTTAATTAATTTAATTAAATTTTAATTTAATTTAATTTTAATCAATTATACCTTTAATGAGCTATAATTGACAAAGATTGTAAAGATAAAGAGGTATAATTGTAAAGATAAAAGGCATAATTGACAAAGATTATAAAGTATACATTGTGATCTAATATATGTATACATTGTGAAAAAAATCCCCCATCTAGTTAATTAATATACCCATCACCTCACATATTTATCTCCCCCACCCCACCCTAGTGAAAATAATAAACACTGAAGTAGAGCTTTCTCTTTAATATCCTATCTTCACTTCCTCAAGATATATATACCCAGAATTAGGATTGCTGGATCATATGTCAGTTCTAGTCTTAATTTTTTGAAGAATCACCATACTGTTTTCCATAGTGGCTGCACCAATTTATATTTCCACCTACAGTGTACAGGGTTCCCTTTCTTCCACAGCCTCACTGACACTTACATCTTATCTTTTTTATAGTACTGCAGTAGTAGTTGTACAATGATACCTCATTGTGGTTTTGATTTGCATTTCCTTAATGATTAATGAAACTGAGCACCTTTTCATGTATGTGTTGCCCATCTGTATATATTCTTTGGGAAAATGTCATTCAGTTCCTCTGCCCATTTGGATCGATTCTTTGCTATTAAGTTGTATGAGTTCTTTATATTTTTTGCACATTAACCCCTTACCAGATATGTGATTTGCAAATACTTTCTCCCTTCTGTAGGTTGCCTTTTTATTTTGTTGATGGTTTCCTTTGTTATGAAGAAACATTTTAGTTTGATGTAGTCTCGCTTGTTTATATTTTATTTTGTTGCTTTTATGTTTGGTGTCAAATCATCACCAAGACTAATGTCAAGGATCTTACCCCCTATGTTTTCTTCTAGTTTTATAGTTTAAGATCTTATATTCAATCCCTTTTAAGTGGATTTTTGTGTAAAGTATAAGAAGGGAGTCTAGTTTTCACAACATAATTTTAAAAGTTTTATTTATTTTTAAGTTTTATTTATTTGAGAGAAAGCAAGCAAGCACACAAGCAGGGAGAGTGGCAGGCAGAGGGAGAAGCAGGCTCCCCACTAATCGGGGAGCCTGATGCAGGAATGGATCCTAGGACCCTGGGCTCATGACCTTACCTGAAGGCAGACGCTTAACCGACTGAGCCACACATGCCCCAAGTTTATTTTTTAGTAATCTCTACACTGAACGTGGGGCTCAAACTCATGAACCTGAGTCAACTACATCAGCTTAGTCACACACTCTACTGACCGGGCCAGCCAGGTGCTCCCCAACACCATTTACTGAAGATACTATCCTTTCCCTATTCTTTCTTTGTCATAAATTAATTGGCCATAAATGCGTGGGTTTATTTCTGAGCTTTCTATTCCATTCCACTGGTCTATGTATCTATTTATATGGCAATGCCATTCTATTTTTATTACTATAGCTTTGTAATTTAGTTTGAAATTAGAAAGTGTGAAATCTCCAGTTTTTACGGTTTTTCTCAAGATGGCTTTGACTATTTGGGGTTCTTTGTGGTTCTATACAAATTTTAAGAGTGTTTTTTCTATTTCTGTGAAAAATGCTATTGAAATTTTGAGGGGGATTGCACTGAATCTGTAGATATCTTTAGGTAGTATAGACAATTAAACAATATTCATTCTTCTAATCCAAAAACATGAGATATTTATTTTTATCTTCTTCAGTTTTTCTCATTAATGTCTTCAAGTTTTCAGTATACAGATCTTCCACCTGTTCGGTAAAATTTATTTCTAGGTATTGGTGCAATTGTAATTGGATTGTTTTCTTAATTTCTCTGACAACTTGTTGTTTAATGTATTGAAATACAATTAACTTTTGCATATTAATTTGTATCCCTTAACTGCATTTATTAGTTCTAACAGTTTTTTGATGGAGTCTTTAGGGTTTTCTATATATAATATCATGTCATCTACAAATACAGTTTTCCCTCTTCCTTTCTGATCTAGATGCTTCATTTTTGTCTAACTACTCTGGCTAGTATTTCTGATGCTATATTGAATAGAAGTGGTGAGAGAGGGTGTCCTTGTCTTGTTCCTGATATTAGCTGAAAGCTTTTCATTATTGGTATGATGTTAGCTGTGGGCTTCTCACATATGGCTTTTATTATATTAAGGCACATTGCCTTTATATCTAGTTTATGGGGAATTTTCAGGTGACTGGGTGTTAAATTTTGCCAAATGTTTCTCTACATCTATTGAGATTATTGTATCATTTTTATCCTTCATTTTGTTAATGTGGTTTATCAGATTGATTTGCAGATATTGAAATATCCTTATGTCCCTGGAATAAATTCCAGTGGATCATAATGTATGATCCTTTTAAAGTATTGTTGAATTCAGTTTGCAATATTTTGTTGAGAATTTTTACATATATGTCCATCAGAGATATTGACTTGTAATTTTCTTGCAGTTTCCTTTCTGTTTTGATATCGGGTTTAATACTGACCTCGAGAAATGAGTTTGAAAGTATTTCCTTCTATTTTTTAGAAGAATTTGAGGAGGATTGGTATTAGTTTTTTACTTCGAATTATATACACTGACATACAGTGTTTGCCTTCCAATGATTGTCATATCAAAGGAATTTAAAAACTTTAACTTTCAAAAAGCTAGTTTTTAAAAACAGTTTTGTATTAATTTCTAGTTTTCTTGTTACACAATAGCCTGTTCACTTTTTTTTTTTTTTAACTCTAAGTCTGTCTTTTGGCCAACATCCTATTACTCTGCTTTGTATAACCTTTTGTCTGCCCCAATCGAAGGCTGAGAGGTAATTAGTGTTTCACTCATTTCTTTCAGGTTTGTCAGTTTGTCTACGCATTTAGCCCAGTTTCTGTTTTCTGTTTTAAACCAATCTGACCCAAAAAAAAAAAAAAAAAAATTCATGACCACTTTTATTATACAAACTTCCTCAATATAAGAGGGCCAACCCAGTCTCCTTTGATAAACTTTCTTTTTTATTTTTAACTTTTATAATTTTTTTTAATAAAAGGGACATGATTAGGTATTAGGTATTGGATTTAACCACAGGTATTGGATTTAACCCAGTAGACGTCTTATTGGACTTGCCCACTTATTGGTCTTATAAAATCTATGCCGGGTCCTCTGCTTCCTGTATTGCATTACACTTCCTCTCCTCTTCTTCCTCCTCCAGTAGCTAGGAATGTAATGTGGTAACTCCTTTGCAGGTGGATGGTATAATCTAACCCTTGTAAATCTTAATGGTATTTTTGATGCCTTCATATAACTTGACTTGTCACCAAGCTGCAAATTCTCAACTATGGTCATAGCAAAGAGCAAAACGCAGCAGCAGGTAGAGGTGGATCACAGTGGGACTTGTCGGCTAAAGTAAGGAATTTGAACTTTATCTTAAAAGGTATGGGGAGCTACAAAGGAGCAGCATCATCAAATCCACACTTTGGAAAGTACATCCTAGCAATGTACGAGAGCAGCTTTAAAGACACTGAGAAATTAGAGTCAAAGAGGAGTTCAGAGAATTATAATCCAAAAAGAACATAAGTAAGGCCCAACAGAGAGTGGCTGCAAGGAGAGAGAGAAGGTGGCATGGTAACAGGAAGGAACTGGGGGTGCTGCAGGAGGTCAGTGAGGATACAATGGCAAGGGATGGATTCCTCCCCACTCCTTGCACCAAATGCATTCCAGATGGAATGAAGATTTAAATATAAAAGTAAGGCCATAAAAATAAACCAAAAACATGAGTTTATGACTACATAAAAGTTTTAAAACTTCTTTGTGGAAAAATGGTATTTTAAAACAAAACCAGAAGACAAATGACAACCCTGGAAAAATTATTGGCAGCACCTGACCTAACTGCTTTAACATTCAAAGAGCTCATACAAATCAGTAATAAAAAGACAAGCAGTACAATGGGAAAATTAGCAAAGGTTAACTAAAAGCAGGAAGCTTCTATAAAGATTCAAATTCTATTAAAGAAATGCAAGTTTTAAAAGTGTGCATTAAAACACTAGGTACCCCTTTCCACTTACCAGTTTAGCGAAGACTGAAAAGTATGATGAAACACAGTGTTGGCAGAAGTGGAGAAACAAACACCAGTTGACCATATAAACGGATATGCTTTTCTTTGTAGAGCAATTTGACATCAAAAAATCAGCTACCCTGAACCCAGCAATTTAATTTCCATAATTTACAATATGCAAAACATGTTCATGAAAGTATTTTCCTCTTTTCTGACAATAGTCTCAAAGTATAAGGTATACTTCTATCAAAGACTGGTTAAATGAATTATATTGAACAATTAAAGAGATATATGTGGTCATTAAAATGGACTCAGACTTTTGGGATCTCCAAGGGATTTCAAAGTTTTTTAATTAAAAAAAAACAAACTAGGGACGCCTGGGTAGCTCAGTTGGTTAAGCAGCTGCCTTCGGCTCAGGTCATGATCCCAGCGTCCTGGGATCGAGTCCCACATCGGGCTCCTTGCTCCGCAGGGAGCCTGCTTCTCCCTCTGACTCTGCCTTCCACTCTGTCTGCCTGTGCTTGCTCTCACTCTCTCTCTTACAAATAAATAAATAAAATCTTTAAAAAAACAAACAAACAAACAAACTAGGGGCACCTGGTATGTGACTCTTGATCTTGGGATGTGAGTCTGAGCCCCATGATGGAATTATTTTTAAAAAATTAAAAATTAAAAAACAAGAAATATAAGGTTGTAGTACAGAATGTGGGTATGAGCTCCCTTTTTTGCTGTTTAGTTTTGCTAATTTTAAAAAGCTCCACATTTGTGTTTGCAAAGAAATTTTCCAGAAGGACAATCTCCAGTCAAGAGACAAGAAATCTCTAGTTTTAACTATGGGGAATGGAAATAGAAAGGAAGGCTTTCCCTTTACTCACTCATTCCTATTTAAGCTTGATTGGTAAGTATGTTACATTTATAATAAAAGAGGAAAAAAGAATGTTCTTGTAATCTAATACCCACCCTATCTTTCCAACTATCTTACATTCATCCCTGCCTAAATCTCTTAGTTCTATCAATTAATCAGCTCCCCATTCACTGGAATATGCCTTGTGCCTACCCTCTTATTTGCTTTTGCTTATTATGTATTAACCTAAAGGAATTTCTCTTCCATTTAGAATTCTGCTCAGTCTTCCACTCTCAGTCTCTTCAACCCTGCCACACCACAGTCGTCTTAGCTCCTCTGAACTTGAAGCTCCAAACCAGGAATCTCAGTGGTACCTGCTGCCTTGTACTGTCCACCCTCCTTGACGACAGTGGCTGTGTCCTCTCTAGCAGTCACTGTAGCTGACACAATACCCTTTCACAGTAGATGCTCAACTGGCAGATGAACATGGCTACCCTGAGGCACTTCAGTTCTATATTCAAGATTTAATTATGTTCACTCAGTTATTCTAAGGCAAAAAAAGGAAGATATACTTAATGGATTTTCAGTAACAAAAGGACCTTTTTCTTAAAAATAACATTTTATTTTCTTTTTTAAAAGATTTATTTAAGTAATCTCTACACCCAACACAGGGGTCAATCGAACTCATGATACTGAGATCAAGAGTCACATGCTCCTCCAACTGAGCCAGCCAGGGACCCCAACAAAAGGAATTTCTATTCAAACTGCATTTACTCTGGACTTCTACTAGAGTTAAACCAGATCAACTCACTTCTGGCATTTTCTTGTTACTTAAGGCTTTACTGTTTGATATTTGACTTCCCCGGCACTGAAAGGTCATTCGTTCAAAGGCAAGCATATAACAAACTTCACATACAAGATTAAAATGAGCAGTGAAGTTTTGCTAAGACATCCAGCTTTCTTTATTACTCTTCATTTCCTAAATATTCCTACTTCTTATAAGAAATAAGCGGTTGGATAAAATCTTAGCCTCCTTTCCTGTTTAATACACCCTTCAGTCAATTTTTTTTTTACAAATATCTGAAAGTAACATACACTCTGTACTTTGGTTTAGTGTTCCTTTTTTTAAAGTTTTAATCCCATTAGCACAAGGACAAATCCCTATGCTAATAATCAACTCCTTTGTATTGCTTCATAAAAGCTTAATTATTGGAGATCTTCCCACTTCCCTAGGAAAGGAAGTAACCAAAGATTATTCCTTTCTACCCCTAAATTACCATTTATTCCAAGGTCTCACTGGATTACTCAAGAATCCATTTCCATAAAGTATTACCCATGGTCTACACAGTGTGGTCTTCTAGAGAAGGCTACTTATATTAAGACCAAGGCCTAATATGGTCTATCAAGCTTCCTTATAATCTGGAAACTATCCACAACCAACCTCTCACATATGGACAGTGTGTTAAAAGCATCAGCGGTGCCAGAATTTCTACATAGGAAAGGCAGAGGTTAGCAATCTTGCAGGAAAGGAGCATGCCATGGGGCTGGGGCTGGCCTGGAGCTAGGCTTACACAGCAACCACACTGACTTCACTCAGACTGCGTCTTATAAAACAGCAAGAATAACCAATTTTAGTAAAGATGCTTCCATTCACTGTTGACATTACTTTATTTATTATTTAGGAGTACATTGTTAGGGAGGGGGTTGCTAATAGAAATTATAGTGGGATTATTTCCCCCCATCACCACCAATACCCTTTTTTCAGCCACCCCTTGGTGCTGCCGCTGGGTACAGATCACTGAAAAGCAGCAAGATGTTTCTGTATTTGTGTAAAGAGCCTTTCTTCAGTGCAGCAATTACAGCCATGATATAAAAACATCTTTTCATGGTACCAAGTAGCCCTGTCTGATGGAGAAAGTGCTGAGCAGGCATGAGGTCAGAAACTAGGGAACTTAAATGGCTCTCTTCTACCTACTCTCTCTTTAATTCGTAGAGGAAATGAGTGAGAAAGCGGAAGTGAAAACAAAGTAAAAAGAAAAGCTGTGGAGAGCAGCTGTCAGATTGGCAGGGTGGTTTTTACAGATTCCAGCACAGAACTGAAAAAGATCTGGACCACCATTTCAGGACTGTAGTGAATCCTAATGTCTAAGTGAAGAAGCAGGAACCCATCAGAGCCATAGGATAGTTAGTTAGTTGGTCACCAAGACTCATTTATTCCAATTTTGATACAGTCACTACACCCTCAAATTATCCACACCTCGCTTGGTTTATTTTAAGGAGCAAGGGGCACTTGACTATATTTTCATCACCTGTTCCCTCATTTTGTTCTTTTTTCTTTAACATTTTATTTTTCTTTAAGATTTTATTTATTTATTTGAGAGAGAAAGTGAGTGAGAGTGCACGTGAGAGACAGAGCTCAAGCAGAGAGAGAGAGAGAGGGAGAAGTAGGCTCCCCGCTGAGCAGGGAGCCTGAGGTGGGGCTTGATCTTAGGACACCGGGATCAAGACCTGAGCTGAAGGCAGACGCTTAACCAAATGAGCCACCCAGGGACCTCTCCCTCATTTTGTTCTTAATTCTCTCCACACATACACATACACCTCCCATCATTTGCCCATACCTAGGACTCACTAACTCCATACAAAAAAATTACAAAAAAGAACATTTAGGGGCAATAAAGAATTGGTGACTGAACCTAGCAGAGATATATGAACACTGATCCTCAAGTTGATCTCCACTTAAATACAGATGATTGTATTTATCCATTACTTCTCCCTCCTAAGGCTGAAATAAAAATAGGAGCAAAGGAAGTTTTTAAAAGGCATGAACCCACAGAATAAAGAATGGAAAAGGAGACTGTAGTAGAAAAGAAAGAAATTGGAGAGTAAGTACTGTTTGGGAATATTGCTGAGAAAGCCAAGAAAGGCACAGTACAATCGTGGTCTGCAGAGGTAAAGAAACCAGAAGTGAATGAATGGCCCTGTAGGACCGCCCAAGAGATACCTGGAGAAACCCAGATGCAGTGGAAGACAGGGTTGAGACCCCAGTAGTAGTCTGATTAAAAGTCTGAAAACAGGGTAGTGCAATTAGATCCCTGCACAGATTTCTTTTTCCTACCCGCTAGCTAAACCACCCTTAAATATGGGGGCTGGACTGAACGTACCCTTGGATCCTTTCCAGTCAAGAAAGGTCCTGCAGAGAAAGGTATGAGGTAAAACTTTTTAAGGAAAACACCAATGTGTTGGTGGAAGAGGAGTGGGAGGTGGGGGAGGAAGGCAGGGAGGGCTGAAAAGAAAAGGGATTTGTGTTTCAGGTCCTCCAAATAGGTTTGTCTCTGCAACCGTAAATTTTAAGTAGCAATGGGACTTCCAGGTTAGAGCCACACCAGTCAAGAAAGCCTTATGAGATTCTTGCCATATAGGGACAGGTCCTACAAATCTGTTTTCCTATTCACCACACAGTCATACTTACCTCGCAAGTTTGCTGAGGCCAAGGACTTGCTTGTTGGGAAGATAACCAATGTGGACCTTCAAAGAAGAGACAGAAATCACGAGAAATCATGAGTGAAAATCCAGTGCTTCTTTGTAACAAAATAAGGAAATAAGGAAACATAATACAGTATATGCACTATGTAATTCAACACAATGAAAATGTATCCTTAAGATACCTATATTAAGACTTAGAAAATGAAGAACTTACAAAAGCATTTAGAAAATTACACATATGCAGTAAAAGAAAAAATATACATGAATGTTAATGAAATGGCAAATTTAAAATACAGTCATGGTATTTCCTGGTGAAGTTAAACTCTTCATATAGTTCTTCAAGTCCTTCTTCCATTGAGGGGACACTCTCTAGTATCCTGTAGCAACATTAAAATATAGCCAGGAAAGCATCCTTTATTTTTTTTTTAAGATTTTATTTATTTTGAGAGAGAGAGAGTATGAGCGGGGGGAGGGGCAGAGGAAGAGGGAGAGAGAGAATCTCCAGCAGACTCAGTGGTGAGCGTGGAGCCAGACACAGGGCTTGATTCCACAACCCTGAGATCATGACCTGAGCCAAAATCAAGAGTTGATGTCTGAGCCAAAATCAAGAGTTGGTGTCTCATTGACTGAGCCACTCTGGAACCCCAGGAAATCTTCCTTTAAATGGCTGAAACTGTAACTATAAATACTGCCATTCCACCTTAAAAACCCCACCCTGTTGCACAGAAAGAGGGTTTTCATACTCTCTGTCATGATGGGTGGCCTCATTTCCAAGCTGCTGGAGAACACTATCTTCCTGATGGGAGATAAAGGACACAGATACAAATGTGACTCATCAAGACCTGGACCTTAAGGCCTAAGCTCTTACAGGACATACATAATGCCAAGCCAATTCTGTAATCTTAAATGTCACTAACTAATATCTCCTATGTCCATGTTACCTCTCTTCGAGCCATGTATCAATTATAAGATATCATTAGTTCTAAAAAGCCTAGTAAAGTAAATGGTAATTTGCAGGCTATCAATTAGCCTAATATAAAATCACAGATTCATTTGCATCATGGTTTGCCAGCATTTGTTCAGCTAATATTTATTATATATGTGAATAATCGATCTAGTAGTTATTAGTAACTTTTCATCTATTAGCACTTTGCTTTGAGAGTTTGAGAATAGTAATTCATCACCTTCCTGGTCAGCAGAAGGGGAAAATGAAGTAGCACCTGAACACCGGGTATTTCAAAGAAAAAAAGAGTTAAAACTTTCCAACAGAACTTAGAGCTTTTGTACCAACTTGAAATTTTTATACTTATATGCAAAGCCATCCTTTATTGCTTGTACTATTTTTTATCTTTCTGAAGATCCTAAGTCACTTAAATGTCAATTATAGAAAATCCTCATTGAATAATATATTTTTCAAAAAGTTAACAAGAAAACAAACAGAGATAATCATAGCAGAAGGTAACAGGATATAGTGGTGAGAGACTGAGTACAGACCAAGTCCTAGGTCTAGCCCCAACCAAATCACTAACTCCCTCTGTCCTCTTGGACAAGTCATAGGTTTTCTGGGCCTAAATTCCCCATTTACAATAAAAGGTAATAAGATAAGCTCAAAGGTGCCCTCCTTGAAAAAACGAAGCCCTGATGTCACGTGGCTGGCATGATTAATTGTGGGATTGCCAATCAGTGCATACCTCTTGATGAGATGAAATACAGAGCCTTCAGCAACCCCATGAACTACTCTTATCAAAAATGTTTAGCCTTAATCTTAGGAAGTTTTGGATCTAGTCTAGTTTATAGGAAATCCAGAGGCTGAATGGAACAAATCTAGAAGGCGGGACACTCTACAGGACAACCAGCACCGTCTCTTCAGTAAGAGAATGTGGATATGGGAGGGGGGAACTATTTTAGAATAAGAGACTTAAGAAGCGTAACAACCCAAAGCAATACAAATGTGTGACTCTTATATGGATTCTGGTTTATTTATTTATTTTTTAAAACATTTTATTAAAAAAAAAAAAAAAAAAAAAAACATTTTATTTTTAAGTAATTTCTACACTCAACATGGGGCTCAAACTTACAACCCTGAGATCAAGAGTCACATGCTCTAACGAGCTGAGCCAGCCAGGTGCCCTTGGATTCTGGTTTAAACAAACCAACAGTAAGACAGTTGAGACAACTGTAGAAAGGTAAATATAAGGGTTAGTTACTAGATGCTATTTAGGAATTACTTTTTTTTTTTTAAGATTTTATTTATAATTATTTGACAGACAGAGATCACAAGTAGGCAGAGAGGCAGGCAGAGAGAGAGAGAGAGAGGAGGAAGCAGGCTCCCTGCTGAGCAGAGAGCCCTATGCGGGACTCGATCCCAGGACCCTGAGATCATGACCCGAGCCGAAGACAGAGGTTTAATCCACTGAGCTACCCAGGTGCCCCAGGAATTACTTTTATTTATGGTAGTGCTACTGTGGATAAGAAAATATTTTAGAAATGTGTATTAATAATTTTAAAAAAATGTGGGGGCACCTGGGTGGCTCAGTGGGTTAAAGCCTCTGCCTTAGGCTCAGGTTATGATCCCAGGGTCCTGGGACTGAGCCCCACATCGGGCTCTCTGCTCAGCACGGAGCCTGCTTCCCTTCCTCTCTCTCTGCCTGCCTCTCTGCCTACTTGTGATCTCTGTCAAATAAATAAAAAAATCTTTAAAAAAAAAGAAATGTGTATTAATAATTAGTGATGAGGAGTCATGCTGTCTACAACATACTTTATATTCTCTTATATGTTGAAAATTTTACTGCTAACTTTTCAGGCTGATAGATCAGAGTTACATTTCCTTAAAAATCCTTATCTTTTACAGACACATACTAGAAGAAGATATGGGAAAAAATAATATCATATCTAGGATTTTCTCCAAAATAGTCCAGTGGGAACTTATGTATAACAAGATTGGCACTTTATCGATAACTATTGAAGTTGGTTTTAGGAAACATGGAACTTTATCATACTAGTCTTTCCATTCTTACATATGTTTGAACTTTTCTGTTATAAGAGGTTTAAAAAAGAGAGATACCACTATATCCGTATGAAAATATTAAACTTAAAAAGACTGAAAGTGCCAAGTGTTGGCAAGGATGTCAAATGACTGAGACTCACCTTAGAGTATGAAGTCTAAAGTGGTACAACTACTTTGGAAAACTCAAGTCAGTAATTATTAAATTGGATATGCATATATCCATGACCCTGTCAGTCTACTCCTAGGTATATTCCTAACAGAAATGCATGCACATATGCACTCAAAGAATGCTGATATCAGTATTGTTTGTAATAAGAGAGGGAGAGACGGGGGGGGGACAATGTAAATACCTATCAAGAACAGAATAAATTGTGATATGTTTGTACAATGAAATAATATATAGCAATGAAAATAACCTACAATGACAGGTAATAATATCAGTGACTTTTACAATGTGGAACAACAACAACCAAAAAAAGCCAGACACAAAAGATGTCATGCTATAGATTCTTACCACTTATGAGTTGAAAAACAAGCAAAAACACTATAGTGTTTGAAATTGATATACTGGTTACCCATGGGGACAAGGGATGGGTTAGGGATTAAAAAGGGCACAAAATGTGGGCGCCTGGGTGGCTCAGTGGGTTAAGCCGCTGCCTTCGGCTCAGGTCATGATCTCAGGGTCCTGGGATCGAGTTCCGCATCGGGCTCTCTGCTCAGCAGGGAGCCTGCTTCCCTCTCTCTCTCTCTGCCTGCCTCTCCATCTACTTGTGATTTCTCTCTGTCAAATAAATAAATAAAATCTTAAAAAAAAAAAAAAGGCACAAAATGACCTTGCAGGATAGTAATAATATTCTAGTTCTCCACCTACAAAGCAGTAAGGAATACCTTTATTAATTTGTGGATTTTTCTGTTTCCCTTTATTAAAGTGAGAAAATAAAATACTTTTAACAAAAAAAGTGACACAAATGTTAACATATTAAATTTAGGTGATGGGTATATATATACTCATAACACTTTTTCCTGTAAGTCTTCTGTTTAAACACTATTAATAAAAAGTCAAAATAAAATAAAATTATAATGGGGGCTAAGGACAGCACTACTCTTGGTCTTAAATCCACATGTTTTCAAAGAGATGTTTAAGTAAAACAAGCTAGATAACATTATCTAGTTTACATTAGATTCATTTTTCCTAATACAGACAAGGTTGAAAACAAATCAAATCCACTAATACTACGACCTCTACCACAAGAAATTCTGCAATCATTGCTGCTCATGCCCTATTACACAAAAGTAAACCTTGGATCAAACGCTGTTTCGTCAAAATAAAGAGCAAAGGTTTTCAGAGCCTGTAGCAACTACCTAGAAAAAAAAATGAAACTTGAATCTCATTATTTTAACCTATTAACTCGGTATTTACTATGAAATGTTTGCCCTGCGGACTTTCTGCTACTTTGTTTTTGTTTTATTAGTTTTTTTTTTCCCCTCCAAGATTTTATTTATTTATTTGACTGAGCACAAGCAGGCAGAGGGAGAGGAAGAAACAGGCTCCCAGATATGGGGCTTGATCCCAGGATGCCGGGGGTCATGACCTGAGCCAAAGGCAGGTGCTTAACCAAATGAGCCATACAGGTGCCCCTTGTTTAGTTAGCTTCAAACTATTAGATTAGACAAGTTGATAAAGGGTAAATATTTTTGTGTAACTCTACATATCTGGGATATTAGGAATTAGCAGGTAATGATTTTAAATATAATAATCTTAATTTTAAAACTTTTTTTAAAAATTAAAATTTTTTAATTTTTTAAAATTTTTAAAAATTAAAATTTTAAAATGTGCTTTTTAAAATTACTAGGAAACAGAGACAACCTTACCTTTCCAACAAATGGAACTAGATGATGCTCGCACATAGAAAACATATCTATGTCCTTCACAATCACCATCTCATCATGATCTTCATCAAATATAGCATCATTTAGGACATCTGAAATCAAGAGTTCTGCGTTAGTAACATTTCTGATTTTATAAAAAGATATGAAGTAGAAAAAGTAACAATCTCCATGGATAAACAGAGACAGTCAATAAGGACACAACATTAATCCTAACTGAAATATTAAGGGCATACAAATTAAAATTAGTTCTTTTTCTCCGACCAAATTAGCAAAGTCTTTTTTTTTTTAATGATGAGAAAAATCCTTAAGATATAGTATTACATAACAAATGCAGGATTACAAACTAATGTGTTTGCTGCATGACAGAAGGAGAAAGGGAGAAATTATGCAAAACAAAAGAGTGGCTATTTCTGGTGATGGAAATGAGTTGCTTTCACTTTCTTCCTTACATTTTCTTGTACCTAACACTTTCTCTATAATAGATGTGTAGAAAACCATATCTGACTTCTGAGGCCAGAGGTCCTGAGCCATCTGACTCTAAGCCAGATCTAGATACCCCAAAACTTGATATGTTATCTATCCCCTAAATAATCATCTACTCTTACAGAATTTTATAGTTACTGTATGCAAGCATCAAACTTAAGCAGTTGCCTTCTTCCCTAAGGAAATAAATGCTACAATTTTTATGTATATGCCTGTTCAGACTGGCTTTTGACCTCCGGACTCTGGTACATATGGCCAGGCATATGACAGACATTTAGAAACAAAAAAGCTTTATTTTTAAAAAGCGCACTGGCATCTGGACATCTTGGCAGCCTACACACATTCAAGACTCCAAGCTGTGTGATTTCAAGGATTTGGGGATACCCATCTACACAGTACAACGAGACGGAGCAGGGAGGCAACGCACAGCAGTGTGCAGTGACCTACCGTTACTTCCCCTCAGAAAGGCAGGCTGCGGAGTGAGTCACAGGGAAGAAGTGCAAATGTCCACCCACACAGCCTGACCTTCAGCAACTCCGCTGCTACTAGAATAGAGGCTCACAGATACTGAGTCATCGTTTAACTACCGTTATCATCCCCTGAGTCAGGCTATCCGAGATACATGTGATTGTGTAGTGGAAAAGTCATTAGTGCGGTCAACGAAAGTGAACATGCAGGGCTTAGATAGCCACAGACAAACACCGTACTCCTGGTAGGAGAGGCTAATAAAATCCAGGGAAGAAAAGTTCATTCTTTTTTTTTTTTTTAAGATTTTATTTATTTATTTATTTGTCAGAGAGAGAGAGAGAACTCAAGCAGGCAGAGTGGCAGGCAGAGGCAGAGAGAGAAGCAGGCTCCCCACTGAGCAAGGAGCCCGATGCAGGACTCAATCCCAGGAGACTGGGATCATGCCCTGAGCCGAAGGCAGTGGCTTAACCAACTGAGTCACCCAGGCGTCCCGAAAAATTCATTCTTAAAGTCAATACCTCTCCACAATCAGCTTTCTATACTGCATACTCTGCCCTAAACTTTAGTCATAATTCTGAAAGAAGCCCCCGAGTGCTCCCCGAAGTATCCTGGATTTCTCTAAGATTTTAAAGTAAGATTACTGTTATGCATAGCTTATTAAAATCTTTAGTCACCTAAGAAAAGGTCCTGAAAGGAAAACAAAGTTCTTTTCTTAAAGAACAAAAGGGAATTATCAAAAAGCAGCATTCATTTCTCTTGCAGAGAATGAGGGCATGGCATCCCCATTTCTAAGCTCTGACAACAACCATATGGCCATTGATAAAATCTGGTCCTCGAGTAAGGCTAAGGTAACATCTGGGACCATCACTAACCAGCTGTTGAACCCTCAGCAAAGTACTCTGTGCCTCAATCTTCTAAGCTGTAAAATGGACATGAAAATAGTGCCTACATTTTTCAGGGGTATCCCAAGGATTAACTGAGATAATCCATATGTGTTTAGAAGTGTGGAGTGAGAGGTAGCTGTTGTTACTACTATTATTATAAGGTTGAGAGAGTCACCAAACTATGTGTCCCGTGCACACGAACACACATGAGAATTTAAAAAGTAATACTTTTCTTCTAAGAGACAGACCACAGAAAAGGAAAGCTATTAACTGCAGTGAGGAAACATGGCAAACACCACTTTATCCAAGTGATCCAGGTTATCTTTACTAGTAATAAGACATATTGATACCATGTAGCTCCTGGTATAACCCAATGAGAAATGCACATCACCTCTATGGTGTCCTTCCCCAAAGTGTGTAACGGTGGTCCAATCACTGGACAAATTGAGGGACATTCTGCAAAATACTTCAACAGGTACTCTTTTTTTTTTTTAAGATTTTATTTATTTATTTGACAGACAGAGATCACAAGCAGGCAGAGAGGTAGGTAGAGAGAGAGAGGGAAGCAGGCTCCCCACTGAGCAGATAACCTGATGTGGGGCTCCATCCCAGGACCCTGGGATCATGACCTAAGCTGAAAACAGAGGCTTTAACCCACTGAGCCACCCAGGCACCCCAACAGGTACTTTTAAAAAGACATGGAAAGATTGAAAAAGTGTCATAGATTAGAGGAGACTAAAGAAACACGAAAACTAAATGCAATGGAAAAACTAAGATCCACAGAAAGCCTGTAGCTTAGTTAATAGTATTGCACCAATTTTAATTTCTTAAGGGATGATAACTGTACCCTGAGCCACATGAGATGTTAACATGGGAGGAAGCTGGGGCAAGGGCATATGGATGCATTCTGTACTATCTTTGTAAGCATTCTAGACATCTAATATTATTTCAAAATAGTATTTCAAAATAAAAAAGTAAAAAAAAAAAAAAAAAAAGCAACAGAACAATGTCCACCAAGTGGAATATAAAAACAATAGAGCAATACCCAGCAATAAAGTGGAACAGCTACTAACACCTGTACTAATATGGCTGAATCTCCAAAGAATTATACAATGTGGAAGAAGTCATACACATACATACAAAAAACTATGTATGAAATTCTAGAAAAAAGAAGTATAAAGAGAGAGAGCAGACAGATGGCTTACCAGGGACCAGAGGGGTGAGAGATGGGAATGACTGCTAAAGGGTGGAATGAAACTTTTTTGGGCTCTGGAAAGAGTCTATACCTTCAGGTGGTTGTGCAACCGCATGCATTCGTCAAAATTCATATTGTACACACCTAGTCGGTGAATTTTACTGAATTTAAGGTAGCCCTTAATGGAGTGAGCTTTTTAAGATAATCTTAAAAGACTGTAGAATAACCCCTTCCACACAATCACGCTGAGCTAGTACCCGCGCCTGGAATCGGGTCGCAACCTCAGCTGCGCCTGCCACCAGCCACTGTCTCTGGACCATGGATCCCCACAAAGTGAGCGAACTTTGGGCTTTCATGAAAATATGTAAGCAGGATCCAAGCGTTCTGCACACCGAGGAAATGCATTTCCTGCGGGAGTGGGTGGACAGCATGGGGGGTAAAATACCACCTGCCACTCATAAAACTAAATCAGAAGATGGTATCAAGGAAGAAAAACCAGATAGTAAGAAGGCAGAGGAAAATATAAAGACAGATGAACTATCAAGTGAGGAGAGTGATCTAGAAATTGACCATGAAGGTGTGATTGAACCAGATACCGATGCCCCTCAAGAAATGGGAGATGAAAATGCAGAGATAACCAAGGAAATGACGGATCAGGCAAATGATAAAAAAGTGGCTGCCAGGGGCACCTGTGTGGCTCAGTGGGTTAGAGCCTCTGCCTTCGGCCCAGGTCATGATCCCAGGGTTCTGGGATCGAGCCCCGTGTCGGGCTCTCTGCTCAGCGGGGAGTCTGCTTCCTTTCCTCTCTCTCTGCCTGCCTCTCTGCCTACTTGTGATCTCTCTCTCTGTCAAATAAATAAATAAAATCTTTAAAAAAAAAAAAAAGTGGCTGCCACTGATGCCCTAAATAATGGTGAACTACAGAAAGCCATTGACTTGTTCACAGATGCCATCAAACTAAATCCTCGCTTGGCCATTCTGTATGCCAAGAGAGCCAGTGTCTTCATCAAATTACAGAAGCCAAATGCTGCCATTCAAGACTGTGACAGAGCTACTGAAATAAATCCTGATTCAGCTCAGCCTTATAAGTGGCGCAGGAAAGCACATAGACCTCTGGGCCATTGGGAAGAAGCAGCACGTGATCTTGCCCTTGCTTGTAAACTGGATTATGATGGAGATGCTAGTGCAATGCTGAAAGAAGTTCAACCGAGGGCCCAGAAAATTGCTGAACATCGGAGAAAATATGAGCGAAAACGTGAAGAGCAAGAGATCAAAGAAAGAATAGAAAGGGTTAAGAAGGCTCAGGAAGAACATGAGAGAGCCCAGAGGGAAGAAGAAGCCAGACAACAATCAGGAGCTCAGGATGGCTCTTTCCCAGGTGGCTTTCCAGAGGGAATGCCTGGTAATTTTCCTGGAGGAATGTCTGGAATGGCAGGGGGGATGCCTGGGATGGCAGGAATGCCTGGGCTCAATGAAATTCTTCGTGATCCGGAAGTTCTTGTAGCTATGCAGGATCCAGAAGTTATGGTGGCCTTCCAGGATGTGGCCCAGAACCCAGAGAATATGTCAAAATATCAGAGCAACCCAAAGGTTTTGAATCTCATCAGTAAATTGTCAGCCAAATTTGGAGGTCAAGCATAATGCCCGTCTGACAAATAAAGCCCTAGCTAAAGGAAAAGCAAATTGGATCACCTAATGGATGTCGCAATAATACAAACCAGTGTACCTCCGACCTTCTCATGAAGAAAGCTGGGGTGCTGTGAAGAGAATCCCCAGCCCTCTGCTCCCCCATACCACTGAAACGTTCTACAATGGTTTGCCATTAGGGTATTCATTCAGATAATGTTTTCCTACTAGGAACTACAAACTTTAAACACTTTTTAAACCTTAAAAATATTTAAAAACATATTAAAAGGGTGTGTTAGTCCCTAGATTTTTCTTTACTAATCATTTCAGTTTTCTTCCTTTGGATTAATTGGGCAAGGAAGATATTTCAGTGTGGAAGATTCATTGCTCAGTTATAATGAGTGAAATAAAGGTTTATTAGTGGGAGTTAAAAAAAAAAAGACTGTAAAATAACCTACAACCTTTTGTGTAAAGAAAGTGGAAACGGGGAGATATGAACATATATACATTTACATGCTTATCTTTAAAAGAAACACTGGAAGAATAAATCAAAAAGCTAATAAAAATGATGACCTCAAAAGACAAAGAAAACAGGAGAGAAGAGATATGGATAGAAGGAAGACATCTTGAAACATAATTTGTGGGGCGCCTGGGTGGCTCAGTGGGTTAAGCCGCTGCCTTCGGCTCAGGTCATGATCTTGGGGTCCTGGGATTGAGTCCCGCATCGGGCTCTCTGCTCAGCAGGGAGCCTGCTTCCCTCTCTCTCTGCCTGCCTCTCCATCTACTTGTGACTTCTCTCTGTCAAATAAATACATTAAATCTTAATAAATAAATAAATAAATAAAGGAACATAATTTGTCACTCGGTTGACTTTGAAATCATGTAAATGTTTTACATACTGAAAATTAAATCAAAAGGAGGAAAAAAAAAAAAACTAGTGACCCTCATATGTCTTGATGCTTTGTGGTAATGGAGCAATATAATGTTGCCTATATACCATTTCATAAAAGTGGACCCAGACTATAAACTTGACCTAGCCAAATCATTTTTCTTCAATAATGAAGTTTCCTTGCTATATTTATTTATGTTTTGCTCCAACGTATCTGAAAGCTACCATCTGTGGCTAATAAGAACAAAACACTATCACAGATTGCTTTAATTTCCTGCCTGTTATCAGCAGCAAGAGGTAACCCTGGAAACAAGGATTTATGGCATTCTGTTTCCTACTGTTGGTCATAACCAACAAAGGAAACTGAAGGGGCCTCCAAAAGTTAAAGGTTTGTCTATTACAATGCCCCACAAAGAAAAACGTAAAAGTACACCTTGCTCATGTCATTAATGATGAAGCAATGTCAACAAATAGCCCTGCTGGCCAGCCATCCCTTATGTCTTAAGTCCTTTCCTTAAAGTACAGTAAGTCAGGTCCATAACAGGAGCCCAAGTTCCTATTTAAGCACCCTCTGAAGCACGGTGCTGTTCACACTCCCCTAGTGGGCTTGTTAAAACACAAATCACTGGAGCCCAGTCACAAAGTTTCTGATTTCATAGGTTTGGGTGCGACTGAGAATTGGCATTTCTAACAAGTTCCCAGAAGATAACGCCCCTGCTCTGGGAACCATATTCTGAGAACCCCTGTATTAAAGTTCTAGTCCATGTTTTGCGTTGCTACCAACATCTTCACAACTTCAACATGCTCCTACTCAAACACAGTCATATAAAAAACATGGGCCTACTTCTGCAAGGGTAAATAAAGGAGGCAGAATCTCTTCCCCGGGAGATTCTCCCCCCCACCCCCCAAAAAAAAGCTGGCTCATGGAATTTCTTTTGAATGAATGGTAATAGGAATTAACATAATCTAGGATGTTTGGTGATCAGCACTAAAAATTAGAGATCTCTGGGGGTGTCTGGGTGACTCAGTGGGTTAAAGCCTCTGCTTTCAGCTCAGGTCATGATCCCAGGACCCACATTGGGCTCTCTGTTCAGCAGGGAGCCTGCTTCCTCCTCTCTCGGCCTACCTCCCTGCCTATTTGTGGTCTCTATTTGTCAAATAAATAAATAAAATATTTTTTTAAAAAAGTTAAAGAGCTCTGAAGAAGCCAGAATTTCACATCCCATGCACTTTCCTAGAGAACAGTGTTAGCAGACAATGGAAGAAAGCCTGGAACACTGAATGTGCATCCATCCTAAAGGATAGCGAAGGGAATGGGTCTGCCTACCAATTTTAGAACTAAGAGAGCAGAACACAGAGAGTGAAAGCTAAAAAGGCATAAAAAAAACCTCTTTGCTCCTGGCTGGAATTAAATCAACTCATGGGGCTAACAAAGACAAGCCTACCCTGACTTGGGGGAGAAAGGTCTGAATCACTGGCCCAAACCCTCCAGCATCAGAGCTGCCTCTACCAGCATACACCCCTTACTTCATCACACCTCCTGGTACCACTGTCATGCGTGTAATTTCTCCCAACCTTGGAGGCAGGCATTGTAGCTTAAGGCTTTAAAGCTTCCACACAGTGCCCTATATGCCATGCACAGAATCATATTTAAACACAGAACTTCCACTTTATCTAATTAATATGTCAGTCTTTACCCTGCCAGTTTACTTCTTTAGATAGATTTCAAAGAAAGGACTCCAGAGAAACTCGCATGGCCAAGAGCATAGAGGAATTATCATTTCAACATAATTGGTAAGAGCAAAATTAGGAATTTAAATGTGCATCAGAAGAACAATTACACAATTTGGGTAGAATCATATAACAAAATATGACCCAACAGTGAAAGTAAGTGTATCAAACCTGAATTATTTCCTGAAACAATGTTCAATGAAAAAAGCAAGTATTAAAAGCAATAGCAGAGGGGCACCTGGGTGGCTCAGTGCGTTAAGCCGCTGCCTTCGGCTCAGGTCATGATCTCAGGGTCCTGGGATTGAGTCCCGCATTGGGCTCTCTGCTCAGCAGGGAGCCTGCTTCCCTCTCTCTCTCTCTCTGCCTGCCTCTCGGTCTACTTGTAATTTCTCTGTCAAATAAATAAATAAAATCTTTAAAAAATAAGAAAATAAAAGCAATAGCAGATATATACAGTATGATCCCTTTAAATGAACTAGAAGCAAAATTACATGTTCTTTATGGACATACATATGAAATAAAAGTATAATAGACATGAGAGTAGAGGTCAAATTGAGGAGAGTGGGTAACTCTGTAGAGGAAGGGTAACAGCATTAGAAAGAGGTATCTATCTATGAAACTCCATTTGTATTTTCAGAAGCAATTACAGCAAAATATTAAGAGTTGTTCAAACTAGATGCATGTTGGTTAAATAAATTCTTTGTACTTTTCCTTGTATATTTCAGACCTTTCATTAATTAAAAAAAAATTTATTGAGTTTTTCATGCATGTGCTAGTGTTTTGGTGTTTTTCCTGAAAAAAACAACAAAAACAAACCCAAGATACTGAGGTTACCCTTGCATAGAAGATAATTGGCTAGAGGTCAATTACACAGGAAAGACAGAGCCTGCTTCATGCAATGTTGCAAACTCCTTCAGAAACCTCCCTAGATCACACTCTGCAATTAAAACAAAGGCTTCTGTCTGCCCTCATTGTGGTGATAAAACATTTTGTATTCTACCCCCTGTTTGAAAAATTTGTCCTACAAGAAAGTGTAAGTCACTATCTCTGCTTTCATGTCCATCATGATGGTACACCACTTATTAGCCCTTCCAACACTCACAACTTCTTGCAGTTAACAAGACAAAGCTAACATTTGTAAAACTTGGCCAAAATAAGCACGAATTCAAACATTCCACAGACTGATAGAACAGTGGAAACTAAGATGACTTTAGACAACCATTCACACCATCTGCTGGAGTAGACAGAGCTGTGGCACAGCTATGATAAGCTCCATGAACTTATTTCACAAACTGCAAGTTTGTCAGCAGGACAGATCTAATGCATTGCAGAGAAAAGTAAAAACTGGTTATTTTGGAAATTTTCATTCCTGTCATCCCTGGCAAAGATAAATTCCCATGTTGCTTGTAAGCAATTAAAATACAGCTAAGGGGCGCCTGGCTGGCTCAGTCAGCAAAGCATGTGACTACTGATCTCAGAATTGTTAAGTTCAAGCCCCACACTGGGTGTAGAGATTACTTAAAAATAAAATCTTAAAAAAAAATAAAATTATAAAATAAAATATAGGGAAGACAACACAGATGGATCTTGATGGAATTATGCTAAGTGAAATAAGTCAGAGAAAAACAAATATTGTATGATCTCACTAACATGTGGAATCTAAAAAAAGCTGAACTCTTACAGAGTAGAATGGTGATTACAAGAGGCTGGCAGGGTGGGAGGAATAGGGAGATGTTGGCCAAAAAATACACACTTCTAGTTAAAGATGAATACATTGCTGGTTTTTTTTTTAATGCACACCTTTTTGAATATCGTTAACAATACTGTATTACATATTGAAAGTTGCTAAGAAAGTAGATTTAAATGCTTTCATCATAAAAAAGAAACAGTAATTAGGTGATGGAGGTATCAGCTAACCTACAGTGGTAATTACATTGCAATATCAAGTATATTTTATGTAAGTGTATCAAATCAACTTGTTGTACACCTTAAACTCACACAATGTTGCATGTCAATTATATCTCAATAAAACTGTTTTAAAAAATGTAGCCAAGGATACTGAAATAAATGTATTGGCTGACCTCAAAATATTACTAATATGTATGTTTTATTCAGCAAATAAAATACTAGAGAACTATTCCCATCCTCTTAGCTGGGCTTGTCATGAACACAGTGTTTGCTGTTGAGGGACATATTTTCACATATGAAATTATCTTTATTAAACAAAAGTTTTCCCTCATTACAACAGTATGGTTTATTGTGCTTTATTTATAAGATACTGAGATGAGAAAATGGAAGTGCATATAATTTCTCTACCCAGAACCATTACTTAACTGGCTCTTTGAAAACCACACACATGGTGGTTCAAAAAGTAGAATGGCAAATGAGAAGAAATGAATTCTAAAAGTCCAAAGACCCATATTCTCATTTGAACTTTGTACAGACTGAGCTACAGGCTCCTCACAGGTAAGAGAACAGTTTTAGAGAAGGAATTTAACAGGAATCCCAGGTTTCTCACTTGCACAACTCTAGGGGTGTTAGAAATCAATGCCAAATTACAACACAATTATTTCCCCACTGACCAGTTACCTTTTGAGATGGGCAAAGGCAATAGCTAGAAGCTTTCTGTACTGAGGTAGGGAAAAGCACCTGTTTTAAACTTCAGATTTTTTTTTTCATGGATAAAACTGAAGGCTGCCAATTCCACACATTATTAACTCTCAAAGTTATCCAAGCCTCCTAAGTATTCCCAATCTGGTCTCAGTTTACTACTCTGAAAATTTGTGGTAGACAAAAATGAGAACCTTAAAAGGCTATCCAAGGAAAGAAAGAAGAGTTTATTCAAGGAGTCATTTAAAAAAAAGAGGCACAGTTGCCAAATTTAGTTTTTTAATTGGATAATTTTATATATCTTTCACAATCCAGCTGTTAAACTGTAAATGGAATTTACAAAACAGATGGTGGTAACAAGGTCTGGTTCACAGCAATTCTAAAGAAAGAACACACCAATCTGATAAACTATCCATTTACTTCCGAAGCTTTTAATAGGCTCATCCCTTATCATCCTACATTCACTTATGCCATGAAATATCATACAAACGGATGTTATGGAACCATCTGTAATGTGTCTGACAAATAAATACCAGCATCAATTAAACTGAAACTAACATATCAATTGTTGAATCACTATATTGTACTCCTGAAACTAATGGAACACTGTTAATTATATTAGAATTTTTTAAAACAAGCCTCTCCAAATGGAGAGAAAGCCTAAAAGCTAGACTACAGAAGCAGTAGTAAAAAAAAAAAAAAAAAAAAAAAAGACAATTTTTACTGAAAGGAAAAATTACAGGCTAGGAAAAACATGTGACTATATTGAGCATAAAGATTTGATCCAGGCCTTAAGATGGATGGAAAGAAAGGAGGGTTTTCCAGAGGGTATAAGGAAGAGAGATACTGGGGCACCTCAGTGGCTCAGTCATTAAGTGTCTGCCTTCGGGACAAGTCATGATCCCAAGGTCCTGGGATGGAGCCCCGCATCAGGCTCCCTGCTCAGCAAGACGCCTGCTTCTCTCTCCCCCACTCCCCCTGCTTGTGTTCCCTCTCTTGCTGTCTCTCTGTCAAGTAAATGAATGAAATCTTAAAAAAAAAAAAAAAAAAAAAAGGAAGAGAGATACTATAGGAAATAAAATACAGAAAAACAGGAAACAACAAAAAGTAAGGTCTGCCTCAGTGTCTAGAATTGGACAGAAATCAAATAACCTTCTATTTTTAGAACATTTTTCAAATTAAAAATTACATTTTGCTCATGTCTTCTTTCAGGCCCTGCTTTACTCTGCATTTGTCAAAAATAATTATCATCCCCATTTTACAGATGAGCAAACTGACGCTCTATTATGTGCCTGCTAAAGAAGATCATACCAGTTAGTATAAGAGCTGGATTTTGACCCCATCTTCTGATTTCCACAGGACAGCCTGATCGCCAGCCACCAGAAATCTGAACCTGGCCTACAAGAACAATGAACTCAAGGGGGAAAGCCCAGAGGCAAGAAATCAGAAGTTGCTATAGTTCACAGTCAGCCACAAGGTAACAAGCCTAAAGCCAGTGACAGCAAAGGAAACGAAGGGAAGAAATCTGATGTTTTAAAATAGAAGTTGTATTAGTGATAAATACAAGGGGTGAAGGAGAGAAGCTATCCATCAGCTCAAGAGAGCAGAAGAAAGTGCAGCCTGATACCCAGAGGCTGTCAGAGCCCAGAGCTGGTGCACACTGTTTGCAAAAGACTGTTTTACCAGCTATTTATTTGGTTTGTATGAGAGAAAATTCAGTAATTTAATGCTACTTTGACCTTTACTTTTTGAAATGAAACTAGAACAGTTTCAGGGGAAAGGAGAATCCCATTAAATCTTCAAACTAATAAAAAGGCTTAAAAAAAAGAAAAAGGAACATCTCTATAGAAATTTATCCTAGGAAACCGGTAAAGAGTCACTTTTCAAACTAACTACAGACTTTAAATCTTCAAGATCCAAATATATTATGTCTCCTCCTGTGATATGGTATGAAGAAAGCAGCATTCTTGTTAAAAATGTTTTCCCTGAATTTAATCTAGTCTTTAGACCTAACTTCCAGTTCCAGGAATATGAGACGTAGAGAAACAAGTTAAATGAAAACAGGAAGAAAACAATCACAAATCTCAAAGGTGGAAGAGCTCATACGACAACTTACAATCTCTGATAAGTCAGTGTCACAGGGTAGAGGTAGGAAGAAATCTTCCTACCTAAAACCTAACAATAAAAAAAAAAAAAAAGAAAAGAAAAAATAAACTTTTGGGGCACCTGGGTGGCTCAGTGGGTTAAAGCCTCTGCCTTCGGCTCAGGTCATGATCCCGGGGTTCGGGGATCGAGCCCCGCATCGGGCTCTCTGCTCAGCAGGGAGCCTGCTTCCTTTCCTCTCTCTCTGCCTCTCTGCCTCCCTGTGATTTCTGTCTGTCAAAATAAATAAAATCTTTTTAAAAAAAAATAAAAAATAAACTTTTAAAAAACTAACAATCAAATGCAAATGTATGGATATTGAGGGGGTCCTAGTTTAAACAAATCATGAGTCAAAGACATTTGGGACAATTGGGGGCATAGAATTAGGTGTTAACTCTACTATTAAGAATGTAGACTATTAGATGTAGATATATTAGAGGATATGAAAAAATTAATAGTTAATTTTAGTAAAGATAGTATAAGCCGTTAAGAAGAAAAACACTTTCTAGGGTGACATTTCACCTCTAAATAAATGTCTGACTTGTTCTCAGTAAAATAGACTATGTCAATAGGGCAAAACATTAATTTTGAATCTAGGTATTAAGTATGTTAGCTGTCCATATACAATTTTGTCCATTTTTGTGTGTGAAAACTTTATATTAAAAAATGAAAAGTAGGGAGGCACCTGGGTGGCTCAGTTGGTTAAGTAGCCGCCTTAGGTTCAGGTCACGATTCCAAGATCCGGGATGGAACCCTGCACTGGACTTCCTGCTCAGCAGGGAGCCTGCTTCTCTCCTTCCCTCTGCTTGCCACTCTGCTTACTTGTGCTCTCTCTCTCTGTGTCAATAAATAAATAACATCTTTTAAAAAATAAAAAGTGTAAAAGTAAAATAAAATGTCACAGGACACCTGGGTGGCTCAGCTGGTTAAGCATCCAACACTTGGTTTCAGTGCAGCTCATGGTCTCAGAGCAGTGAGATCCAGCCCCATTTTGGGCTCCATGTTCAACATGGAGTCTGTGTGAGATTCTCTCGCTCTCCCTCCCCCAGTGTCCCTCCCTCTGCTCCTACAGGTGTGCGCTCTATCTCTGAAATAAATAAAATCTTTTTTAAATTTTTTAAAGCAATAATAAAATGTCACAATCCTAACAGAGAACATTGGTTTTCTTACTATTACTGTGCTAATAGGCAATCCAACAATTCCACTTCTAATGGATAGGAAACCTTATTAACAGACTAAACCTCAAGCACTAGTATGACTAGCAATTGTTTATTGTTCCTGAGGAAAAAGTCCTTAAATAAAGACTTTGTCTCACCCATTGGGGCTATAGATTGGAAGACCACAGGCCCTAAAGAGCATATAGATGAAGAGCATTTTCAAAAATCTGCATCACAAGAAAAAAAGAGAGACATGTTACCATAGAAACTATCTGTGTGGTTGAATGTTTCAAAGGAAAACAGCACCTTTAGTCATGAAAGAAGCCTGAGGTAGAACCTCATGTGTCAGCGGAAGAAAGTCTTCAGACTGAGCAATGAAACAATTCTGACAAACGTGCCTGTAGTACAGACACCTGGGTGTGACGATTCCACTCCTAGTCCAACTGCCCCCTCCTGTAGACCAGATCCAGAAAGCCTTGAAAGGAACTTGTTAGGGCTTAAATTAGTTAGTGGGCACGCTGTGACTAGTCCAGACTAGTTGTTCTTTCCATTAAACCAGGATGAACTTGTTGACACACTAAAATAGTTTAAGAAACACTAACTGGACCTCATTCTATCAGTGAACAAAGTCTAACAGGCTAACTATAAAGCTGAAACAACTATAAAGCTGAAACACCTCTCTTAGAAAGCACTTTACTTCTAAACAGCCCCACCCTCAAAAAGCTCAGTTTATAGCAGTAGTGGAGGAATAGGAAGAAATGGGTATTAAAATGAAAGGAAAAAACAGTGTGGGATAAGCATGACTTATCTTGCTTATGCAGAGCAAGGGCTCTAACGGCTGGAGGCTGTAAGCTAATCACTCTGCTGCTGAAAGGCAAATTGTCTCTGGTGGCAATCAGTGGCACTTCTGTGATTGCCTGTGCATTTAGGGGAAAACACTTACATTTTGAAGGGGTAGTCAGTTAGCTCCTTGGCAAAGACCTCACTCTCAGCTGAACTCCAGCACCTAACACCTTCATCTCTGCTCATGAACAGCTTACCATACAATAGGCATAATTGCATTTTAATCTTTTTTTAGTAGAGAATTTCCTTGTTTGGGACATTTGTCAATGGCCTCTGTTGAAATGGGTCCTGATTCCTACTTAGAAAAATAAATACTCATTGATGTACATAAAACATATCATACCTCATAGAGAAGAGCCATATGTTCTGGCAAAGCTCTTCACTTGAAACAGTATTTGGACCAACTGGACCTCAAAAAAATTCAATGCAGAATTCAGCAACAGCCAATTTCCTCACCTAAATCTGGTTTCTTGTTCACAGAACTCTAGAGAAGCAATAGCTGTTGATAAATGGGTAGTGAGTGGGTCTCCTCATGGTTAGCAACCAAAAAAAAAAAAAAAAAAAAAAAAAGACAGTGAAAACAATTTAGAGGAAGAGAACAGATAATAAGGGCCAAATATTTTGGAAAAACGAGCCTCAGGTAGAATGTCTGCCTTGATCTCCAGCTCCAGTGTGGAATGAGGCAGAGTGATTTTTCAAGACAGACTGTGCCCTAAATTAAAGGCCCTCCTGAGAGGAGCAGTGATGGAATAGAAGGGGGAAAGAATGCAGTCGAGAGAATGGAACACAACAAAACTTCACAGCCATGGTGAGGAAAAACAAGAAAAAAATCAGGCAAGTATTTTCAGAAGGATGAGACCTGTTCAATTTTAGTAAAATTACAGTGGCACTAACATCTAGGAAGTAAGTTGGGAAGTTAAGAAGTCACTGGACTTCTGGTGTGAGGACAAAGAGTCACAGCAAGAGAAGATAAGACAGAGTCTAGAGATACTCAGGAAGTCCAAGAGTCAGGACTTGGAGCACAAGTAAGCAAGGAGGTTAACCAGAAGAATCACAGATAAAACCAACAACGAGATTGTCAAGACTAGACCAAATAGGCCAACTAGCAACACGCATTCAGGTAAAGTTCATTAGAAGGGCTGACTGGCCAGAATGGATTTTTAAAAGAGAAAGGAGCCCACTGATGCCTTCCATCCTGACCTTTAAAAAGTGGACAATAAATTGCTTTAACAGTTTCATTTAATTTTAACTCTATGGTACCAACAACTATGAATATTAGTATATTTTTTTAAGTCCAGAACACTTAGATGGCAGCCTTCTCTAAACCAGCATGGACAATTTCTGTCTCAACAACAAAAGGGGTGTGTGGGTGGCTCAGTCAGTTTAGCTCCTGCCTTCAGCTCAGGTCGTGGTCTCATGTGGGCTCCCTGCTCATTGGGGAGTTTGCTTCTCCCTCTCCCTCTGCTCCTCCCCACCACCCTGTGCTCTCTCGCTCTTGCTTACTCTCTAATAGATAAATAAACATCTTTAAAAATAAATAAATAAACAACAGCAGCAACAACAACAACAAAAACACTTGGGGTACCTGGCTGGCTCAGTTGGGGGAGCATACATCTCTTGATCTCAAGGCTGAGAGTTCAAGCCCTGAGCTGGGTTGTAGAGAGGACTTAAAAAACAAAAAATTCAAAAAAATTTTTTAAATCCTCAAAATGAATTTCCTTCTACTTTCAGCTCAAAAGTTACCACCTCCACAGTAATCTGCGGTTTCAAGTCTCTCCACCAGAAGCATCTGCCTCCCTTCTGACCACACAAAACTCCATATGCTTCTCTCCTCAGGAACTTACTGTTTGGTCCCTACTATAGACCCTGCTTTCTCTTTGCTAGGATTCAGGAAGAAAAACAGAATTCCTACATATTATGATCCTCACATACTAAGTAGGTCTTCATATGAAAACACAGGCACTTAAAAAATGAGGGGCCATGATGTCGATTAGAACATGAATGCTGCTGGGACACCTGGGTGGCTCAGTGGGTTAAGCCTCTGCCTTCGGCTGGGGTCATGGTCTCAGGGTCCTGGGATCGAGCCCTGCATCGGGCTCTCTGCTCAGCAGGAAGCCTGCTTCCCCCACCTCTCTCTCTGCCTGCCTCTCTGCCTACTTGTGATCTCACTCTCTGTCAAATAAATAAATAAAATATTAAAAAAAAAAAAAAAAAAGAACGTGAATGCTGTAGTCACAACATTGAGCCCAGGCAGAGCAGGTATTTCCATTCCACCCTTTACAAAAGGGGAAAGATGACAATTAAACTTTAGAAACATGCCGGTCATTACATGCATAGTTAAAAGAGAAGGTTGCATTCAAACTCAGTCTCTTTCTACATGCAATAAAGATCACAAAGAAGTGTGCCTGGGTGACTCAGTCCCTTAAGCATCTTCCCTCAGCTCAGGTCATGATCCTGGAGTCCCAGAATCAAGTCCTGCATCCAGTTTCCCATTCAGTGGGAAAATCTTTTTAAAAAAAAAAAAAATCACAATGAAGATCAAGCTCACAAATATATATATATAAAATATATAATAATATACATATACGTATACATATATAATATATACTATATATATACATACACATGTATACATATACATGTATATATATAGTATATATATACACATATACGTGTATGTATATATATTATATATATATTTATGAGCTTGATCTTTATTGTGATTTTTTTGTATATATGTATATATACATGTATATATACACACACACTATTTTTCTATAATTTCAGGGTAAACGTTTTTCAGTTATCAGATTTTTCTGGTTAGCTAGCCCTTAGGAAAAGTTGTATTTATTTTACTCCTAGATTTGAAACAACTTTGCCAAAATATTTTCACCTATTTGAAAATACATGCACATACCTCAAAAAACAAAAACTGGAAATAGTGAGAAGTATTGCTTCTATACTCATGTGCTATCAGCCCAGTTCATATTCTGATTAACATGGAATACCAATATAAGCAAAATTTTATTGTCCCCCATATCCCATTTTTCCTACAAAATATAACTCCTCTGAGTTAGCCATTCTAAAAGCCTAGACATTGAGGTTACTTCCACATTCAAGGCTATAGTGGCTAACTTTGAGCATACGTATTTAATGTGTCCAAGTATCTATCTAAGATAAATTCCTAGAGGCTGGATTTTCAAGTAGCGTATATAACTCTATATATGATAGATGTTGCCAAATTATCCTCCATAAGGAGAGCACCCTTTCAACAGTAATAGTTTTTGCCCTAGCACTTTGATAACATAATGCAGTATCAAATTTTTGGACTTTTGTCAATCTAACAAGGAAGAAATGTCTGTGTGCATTTCTCTTACTGAAAGTGAGGTCCAGCATCTTTCCAGGTGTTTAAATCATTTGTATTTCCTGCCCCATGAACTGTCTGCTTACAGGTCTCCTCAATTTTTCAGTTCTGTTTTTGACCTTTCACATTAATTTCTAGCCTCTCTTTTTATATTAGTTTGATTACCCTGTTGTCTCAAGGGGAATTGTAAATATTTCTTCCCATTTTGTCATTTGAATTCATTCATGTTGGTATTTCACATGTGATAATTCATAGTTTTTATGTAAATTATTTTCTTTATTGCTTCTAGATTAAGTCATAGTAAGGCAGAGCTCTACTTTAGAATTAAAGGAATTAATAGTCATAATTTTAAGCTTTATTTTAAATACTTTTAAACTTACTAAATAGTTGCAAAGATAGTCTAAGACATTCTTCTATATCTTCTTTATAGAAATTCAGTCAATAAATTCAAAAGGAATTAAAGGACCAAACATCATTATTTTGCAAATTATAATTACTGGGTCTAGACAATCACCAATGGCTATTAAAAGTGGTAGGTGAAAGACTGGTGAGGCACTTTATAATGGATGAATAAGGCTGATAACACCTGACACTGATCAATTTTAATGTCACAAAAAGACAACTGGATATTTAGTTGCCTCCTGACAGAAGCATATGCCACCATTTATAAGTTATTCTTTACTAAATTTAAGAGTTATTTTTGGGTGGGAGCAGGGAGGCACACCTCTAAATCCACTAATATTTAAGGAACATGTTAAACTAAATTATGAGAAAATAATGAGCAAAACCTAGAATGTGGAAAATTCTATAGGACAAATGACCCTGTTTCTTCAACAAATTATAGGGGATTAAAAAGGAATAATAAATTATAACAAATTAAAAGAAACTTAAGGACATTAATCAAATACAATGTGTGAATCTTGTTTGAATCTTTATCCAAAGAAACCAATTTGTAGGAGTGCCTGGGTGGCTCAGTGGGTTAAAGCCTCTGCCTTTGGCTCAGATCCTGATCCCAGGATCCTGGGATCGAGCCCCACATTGGGCTCTCCGCTCAGCAGGGAGCCTGCTTCCCTCTCTCTCTCTCTCTGCCTGCCTCTCTGCCTACCTGTGATCTCTCTCTGTCAAATAAACAAATAAAATCTTTAAAAAAAAAAAAAGGAATCAATTTGTAAAGAGACACCTGTGGAAAAATCAGAGAAATGTAAACACTGGATAGATATTTGGAAATAAGGAATAACTGTTAATTTCAAGCATAATATTTTTAGGTCTTTTTACTTTAGATATAGTGAAGTATTTATCAATGAAATGACACATTTGAGATTTGTTTTAAAGCAATTCAGTGAGGGAATGTGAGGCAGAAAGGTTGAAATAAGATAGACCTATGTTTATGCTAACAGTTGAGGCTAGAAGGCACACAGCAGCTCATTATACTACACTGTGTACATTTGAACATTTCTATGACAGCTTAAAAACTGATTGTAATCTTGACAGATTTTCTAGACATCCTTCCCCATAATTTTTATGTGCCAGGGAGCAGACCAGTCACTTCAGTGATACCTTGAAATAATATGTTGACTGACTCTAGGAGCTATCTCAAACAGGTGAGTTTCTGCAGTGCAGACTGTCTGACTCTACACACTTGTCTAAAAGATGACCTCTGGTCTAAAAGTATTCAGGAGGCCCATTTGGAATAACTTGTGGCTTTTTTTTCATAAAGACAAGTCCTCTGAATTTTTCTTCAGTGTATAAAACAAGTAGTATTTATTGAGCACCTACGCAGAGAGGATTGTGGTAGAAAAAAAAGAGTTAAGAAAGGGTTTTAGTCTTTATGAAATTAATTCAAACATGCTGGGAAGTTTGCTAGGGATGAAACAAGGAGTACAAACAGTTCCTCTTCTCTAAAAGGGACTGAAAAACTGTTAATGAGGCTTACAATCAGACAAAATTCCAGTGAGTAAATGTCTTCTCAGCCGTGAATATAACACATTTACCTCAGTTCAGACAATCTTTGATTAACCGAATCCAAATTATCCCCAGATCTAACTGCCATAGATTCAAAAGAGAATGTAGAACCACAGGGAATATATTCATTTATATAAACTGGAATATGATCCAGGATTCATAATCTAGCATTCGTCAAAGATTAGATAGTTGCCCTCTCCTGGCAAATTTTAGTACTGCAGTCTGACTCAACCTAATATGGGACTCTAACAGGAGTATATTGCAAATGAGCCAGTGGGTGAAACCCAGCCATGGAAGAGTTTCAAGAGCTGAACAAAGAAAACAGCTGAGAAAATACAAAAAGGGAGAGGAGGAGGAGGGAATTTAAATAAATCAGCACAGTATTATGATTAAACAGAATGCCAAAGAATATGACTCTCATCTTCTATCATCCTCCCTGCACTGCTGTTGTCAAGATATGACCTTGGCCAGGTCCTCTCTGTGCCTCGGTTTTCTTATCTGTAAAATGGGAATACATCACCTACCCTCTAGGGCTACTGTGAGGGCAACCGAGACGATATATGTAAAGAACTCAGCACCCAGTAAGTCATCAGTACTGTCTGTTTTTACTCACATGTCAGCTCAGGCATCCATGCTCCTATCTCCCAGCACAGATAAATTCCTTTGTTAAGTGCTCTCATTGAGCTCTGCCCATTTTATCCTTAACATTTCTCAATCTGTAATCCCACACTCACTCATGTGATTTTGATGAATATCGGTCTTTGTCCAAGAGTCTGTAAATTCCGTAACAGCAGAAACCATATCTGGCTTTACTCATCCTGTGGTCCAAGCATTCGGTGCAGGGCCTGGCACTCAATAAATTTGTTACATGAAACTGTAAAGTTGCCAGTCTTATGAAGAATAGTATTTATCCCTGGTATAGGTATAAGGTGAATTGTATTCCCTCCCCAAAAAGATAAGTCGGAGCCCCAAACCCCAGTACCTCAGAATGTGACTTATTTGGAAATTGAGTAATGGCAGATGTAATTAACTAAAGTAAGAAGGGACATAGTGGAGTACAATAGACTCAGTCCTATGTGACTGGTGTCTTTGAAAGAGGAAAATTTGAACACCAATAGAGACAGAGATTGGAATAATGTAGGCAAATGAACACTGAGGTTTGATACCTACCACCAGATGTTGGGAAGAGCAAAAAAAGGTCTCTGCACTACAATTGTCAGAGGGAGTATGGTTCCACCCACACCTTGCTTTTGGACTTCTAGCCTCTAGAACTGCAGGACAATAAAATACCTGTTGTTTAAACAGCCCAGTCTGTGGTACTTTACACCAACCCAATGAAACTAAAACAGGCACCAAACTGATGGTTTTGTTTGGTATTCCGAAGTTATCTATAGTGAACTTTTTTTCTCCCAGGCCAGAAAAATTGTTAATAGATAATATATTTTTAAAAGAAAACCTTAGGGGGCACCTGGGTGGTTCAGTCAGTAAAGTGTCTGACTCTTGGTTTCTGCTCAGGTCATGATCTCAAGGGTCATGAGATCAAGCCCCAAGATGGGCTATGTGCTCAGTGTGGAGTCTGCTTCAGATGCTCTCCCTCTGCACCACCCCCACTCCCACTCTCTCTTTCTCTACCAAATAAATAAATAGATCTTTAGAAAATAATTTAAAAAATAAAAAGAAACCATTAGGACAAGCTGTTTTCCTCCATTCTCAATGGCTTAACAGCTTTAATCAACTTTGACTGTTCCTAAATTCTAGGCATGTACTTCAACAACTTCATTATTTTTTCTTCTTTACTCATAGTACACTTTCTAGCAGTAAAAAGAACTAAGTCCTATAAATTATTCATTAGCAAAATGATTTAAAATAAAAATTACTAGTGAATCAATATTTAGATGCACCATACACATCCAAAAATAGCACCTCTCCATGATGAGATTAACATTTCTTGAATATATTTAAAAACTTGGGACATAAACCCACATTTCATCCGCAATATGGGAGGGATAGTAAATAATTTGATTCTCGTCCCCATTCATACCTTATAAATTGTTACAATTTTTAGTTCATCATTGGTCGGATTTGGTAAATCACAAGGATTTGTGATTAAAAAGAGGAAAAAAACCCTTTCGTGAGTACTAGCACATTTCAGCATGAAGTAACTAAGACTCAATTTTGGATAAACAAAGTCTCTAATTGCTTTGTATTATCTTTCTTTCTTTCTTGTTGAGAATGAGAGAGTGCCCGCATGCGGTGGGGGTTGGGAGGGCACAGGGGGAGAGAGAGGATCTTAAGCAGGCTCCACACCCAGTGCGAAGCTCCACACAGGTGATCTCATAATCCTGAGATCATGACTTGAGCCAAAATTAAGAGTCAGAGCCTTGACCAACAGAACCACCAAGGTGCCCTGCCTTGTGTTATCTTTAAAGGATAGATACCATCTTGCAGTGAAAATTACTGAGGCAGGGCTCCGCAATCCTGGTGGGAAGACAGTCATGAAGTCCATCACCTATGGTACCCTCTCCTCATGCTGCCTTACACACATGCTCAAGTGCTTCCTAAAAACTGATTTATGAAAACTGTTTTGGCATCATGGATAAGACAAGCTAAAACCTACATTAATTAGAAATACGACACAAGAGTTGTGTGTTCCAATAAATGCATAAAGAGGACAACTGATGAAAAAAGGTAGATGCCCTTAACATTTGGTAGATAATGTTCATTAAAAGGTTATTCCCAACTAAATCCAGGAGGGAACAGGGAATGGGAAATGTCAGACACAGGGACAAGAAGACCAAGAACCTCAAAGAACAGTAGACCCTCCAATTTATTTAAAGTTCCAAATAAGATATTGGAAATACAGGGAAGATTCCTTATTAGAAGGAGGACCTCACCGGAGGGCCTGGGTGGCTCAGTCAGTTAAGTATCCAACTCTTGATTTCGGCACAGGTCGTGAGCTCAGGGTCCTGAGATCAAGCCATGTTGTGTCAGGCTCTGCGCTTAGAGGGGAGTCTGCTTCTCTCCTTCTCCCTCTGCCTCTCTCCAAACCCCTCTCTAAAATAAATAAACAAATCTTAAAAAAAAAAAAAAAGAAGAAGAGAGACCTCATCAAAGTAAAACTTAGAATATATAAGAGAACTATGATGTTGCTAAATGGAAATAGGACAGCAACAGAGAAAGATGAGCTGGTCCAAGAATCAGGATGTAGTGGCAGATTCAAAGGAGAGCCAGTTCCTGGGAGAGGGCGCATACCCCATCACTGGTGATCATAGATGTACCCATGGTAAAGTACACATTAGAAAGTAGATGAAAGGTACGCTAAGCAAGGGTCATGCAGAGAAGGGGCAGCATAGGGAGAAATGACAAATTCCCCAGAATGCCAGAAGTTAGCATCAATCCACTAAGGAGAGAAGTAACAAAAAAATTATTTGAGGAATATAAGGCACCAATTTATTTTCTCTTTTACAACACTGAAGTCAACACCATTAACCATTAGAGATATGAAAGACACAGAGTATCTTGTTTACAAGTAAAGAAAAGTGAGAGTTTTAAAGCAGTTTGCTTCTTCCCAAAACAATTTATAGTGGTCACTAACTTATGCTCTCTAAAGAAATAAAAATTAGGGATTGTTCAGGATTGTTTTATTACTCTCTGCCATATTGACTACAGATTTAAAATACCCTTCCTTCTCTCTCCCACCCAGGCTGGGCTAGGGTCTAGACCACTACCATTTGAGGTTTACTCCTTTAAATTCAGCACTGTCCTTGTCCTCTCCTGTCTTCTAACTATGTGCCTCTAAGAAATGTATTAAGCCCTTAAGTGTGAGCCCTTAGGTAGAGGCTTTCAAACCTTTTACCACAATCCACAGTTAATTATATTTATATCTGGAGCCGGTACACACCAAAAAAACCACAAAAAACAAAACAACAACAACAACAAAAAAACCCTACAAAACCCACACAGAAGCACCTCACAACTTGTAACCTTAATCCATGTGATAGACTGAACTTTTCAATTCTACTCCACTTTTTTTTTTTTTTAATGCTGCTAACCCAGCTGTGAGGTCATAGCTCACAGTTTGAAATATTTAGAGATAAGGTACCCTGACACATCAAAATAACAACATGAGAAAGTAGGTAAGAGTTCCACATTCAGGCTGTCTGAACTCAAATACCAGCCCTACCACTTGAAGCTGTTAACCTCTCTGCCTCAGTTTCCTTGTCATGGGGTTAAAAGAACAGCGTTTACCTCAAAACTAAGGATTAACCAAGAGTTTCCGCATAAAGCAGTTAAAACATAAAAAAGTATTCAGTTAACGGCTAGTATAATTCTTAAATGGCCTGTGGACTCTTTTTATTGTGGTAAGCTATACATAAAATTTATCATTTAAAAAAATTCATTTTAGGGGCGCCTGGGTGGCTGAGTGGGTTGAGCCTCTGCCTTCGGCTCGGGTCATGATCTCAGGGTCCTGCGATCGAGCCCCACATTGGGCTCTCTGTGCAGCGGGGAGCCTGCTTCCCCCACTCTCTCTCTCTGTCTGCCTCTCTGCCTACTTGTGGTCTTCCTCTCTCTCTCTGTCAAATACATAGGAAAAAAAATTTAATTTTAGCCATTTTGAGGTATACAATCCAGTGGCATTTAATATACTCACAATGTTGTGCAAACACCACTATCACCACTCTCTAGTTCAGAACATTTTCATCACCCCAAAAAGAAACCCATTAAGCAGCCACTCCCCATTCTATCCTCTTCCCCAGGCCCTGGCAACCCCTAATCTGCTTTCTGTATCTAGGTCCATGCACTTTTGAAGTAATAGGTTAACAGGTGTAAAACCATTTTCTAAGGTAGATTGAAGTGTTCTTTGGATTCATTAGCCTATAGCTCATAAGACAAACTTATGCTCACCATTTGTTTAAATAAACCTTGTGGGGACGCCTGGGTGGCTCAGTTGGTTAAGCAGCTGCCTTCGGCTCAGGTCATGATCCCAGCGTCCTGGGATCGAGTCCCACATCGGGCTCCTTGCTTGGCAGGGAGCCTGCTTCTCCCTCTGCCTCTGCCTGCCATTCTGTCTGCCTGTGCTCACTCTCTTTCCCTCTCTCTGACAAATAAATAAAATCTTTAAAATAAATAAATAAACCTTGTGAATCACTTTAGGTAATTTTGTGACCTGTCCAGGAGTCAGAAATACCTCTCTGCTGTGAATTTGGCCAAGATTCCCAAAGGCTGACCCATGTTATGAAGGAGACTGCATTCAGTGTCCACAAGAGGCAGAATGAGTAAGTCCCTAAAAGAGGTTTTTCATTATTACATTGTGGAATGTTACAAAATGATAGAATATTCACCAAATGAAGATTGCTTATTCTTCAGTCTTTGCAGCTTGAAATTTGGCTTTTCAGTCTCTGAACTGTTACCATCAAGAGGTAAAAAAGAGAACTTGGACACAGAACTAGGACTTTCCTGGCTTTAGTGTGTAGTATTATTTCCTTTTGGAGCCCCACCCCTCTCACACTGATTTCCCACCCTTCCTCTGGGGTGTGGAAGACCGAGCAAAAATAACTTAGCTCTTCCCAGGATTTATAAGGGGAATCGCCGGACACGCCTCAAGAAAATAACAGGGGCAGGGAAGTTACCTTGCAAAGCAACACTGTTCTTTGAGACAGGATGAATGTAGAGGCTTCTTAGGCCAAATAACTAAATGTCACCAAGAGGCACCAAAGATTTAAGCTGGAAAACATCCTTGGTCCCAGTTGCAGAAATCAGAAGCTTTCGTTCTCTTTTTTTTGGTAAAGAACAGCACCATTCGCCCAGCAAATAGGCAGCTAAGTCATTTTCCATTCTCCCTCCCCCATCCCCTACAGCTTTCCAACCTTCTGGGTGAAAGTCTGACCCGCCTCAGGCACGAATAACATTGGGCAAACCCAACTTAGAGGTACTCCGATTCGGGGTTCCAGAGCCCTGAGAAACGTCCCGACTCCCAGGGAGTCACTTTATTGCTTTTGAGCTTTTAGAATGGGGACGGGGGCTTCAAACAGCAAAACGTCACGCCTCAAACTCTGGGCAAGTCCATGCCCTGAGCTGGGCCAAATCCCGGGAAAGTCCTGAGATGAGAGTTAACTTACAGTGGACCAAAGAGAATTAGAACTCTCCCCAAAACCCCGGTGCCTTAGCAAATCAGTTGAGCGTGCGGGTCTCTGAGTTTGCCACAAAGAATCACCCCGCGCTCCAAGCAGACCAAGCCAAAGCTTCACCCCAGACCTATCAAAAAATTAGACCTCGAGAAGAGGGACGACCTAGGAAGAGCTCCCTTCCACGAGCGCCAGGCGATCCTAATCCTGGCAGGTCTGGGTTCGGCATGTGCTTCAGGCATCCGGCCCTGGGCGCTCGGGCGACAGGGGCTCCAGCCTCCCACCTGGCACGTAGCTCAGTGACCGCGGTCCCCGCAACCCGAGGCTCAAGGGACCGGGAGGACCCCGCAAGGACCGCTGAGCCGGACGCCGCGCACAGGGCCCTCGCTTGGGCGGGACAGCGGGGCCAGGGCCGAAGGAGGGGTTTGGAGGTGACAGAACTCTTAACTTCTGCCAAGAGTGAGGCAACTCCGGAAACTTCCCCGAGCCGACGTGCGCCTCCCGTGGCCACCTACTCCGTGCCCACAAGCCGGAGCAGCCCGCGCCCACCAGGCCGGCGGGCGCACTGACCTGAGATGGTCTCCTGGTAGCCCTTGGTGAAGAACTGCATGGCTGTGGCCGCCCTCCAGGGCGTCTTGAGCAGTCCCTGCCGCTGGGGGTCCTCGCCCAGCGAGCGCAGGATAGACGAGTAGGCGGCCGCCAGGTTGGGGAGGTTCAGCTCATTATCCTCCTCGCTGCGCGGCCGTTCGCCCTTCCAGCCGTCCGCCGGCTGGACGCTCTTGGTCTCCGGCCGCGGCGGCTTCTCGGGCGGCCCGCTCTGCCCGGATCGCGGCGGCTCCCCCTCGGGGAACCCATTACTGCACCTGGCGCCCCGCGGCTTCGCCGACGCCCGCACCGGACCCTTCTCCATGGACCCGCCCGCTGCCGCTCCGGAGGGACTCTGGGACGCTTCGGAGACTGACACTCAAGCGCGCCGGCGGCCGCAGGCAATAGGCTGTGGCCAGGATCACCTGAGGAAAGTAGGCGACCGGCCAGGGACACGCTCCTCCGCCGGGGACAGTGGCAGGCTGGAGAGCGCGGCCGTGCCTCCTTTTTATCTGCGGGCGGCTCGGCCGGCGCCGCGGGGCGTTCCCATTGGCCGGAGCCTCCGCGCGTCAGGCGCTCGCCCCGCCCCCTCGCCTGTCCGCGGCTGGGCTCCTCACCCGGGTGGCCCCGAGGGAGGGGCGCTGGGGGGGAGGGCGGGGATGGACCCCGAGAGCTGCGGAAAGGCCCCCGCCGGAGGCGGTGAAGCGGCCTCGCGGGGGACCCCTCTGGCGCCAGCCGGGAGGAAGGGGTGGACCACTCCGGCTGCTGCAGTGTGAACCAAATCCGAAAGGAGGCGGGCGTCGGGTGCTGGAACCTTGGCGAGGGGGGCATGCTCTGCGCGCACCGCCAGCCCTCTCCTGGGCGAGGAAAACGCTGCTTTAGGAGTGCACTGGTCCCCTCGCTCTGCAAAAGAGGACCCAACAGGTGGCTTCAAGGGGAGAAGATTGTGGGTAAGGAAACCAACTCTTATGCTTTTGGGGCAAGAGAATAAAATGACACGAAACTCCTGCGTTGGTTAGTTAAAAATTGTCCCACGCACTTGCCACCTACGAGAACCCTCTCTCTGCTCCGAGGGAGAGTGTTACACCAAGTTGGTCCTCGCGTGAGTCTCTGTACCTAGGACGATGGTGTTTGTGAGGGTCTGGAGAAAAATTGATTTACAAGAGAAGAAAAGTTAGGACTTGGATTAGAAATTCATTTGTGCTGTGGGGTAATTTGGTACTGATCGTTTTAGAGTGACGTGCTAAGCTCGCTCCTTTCCCCTAGTGTTGGTACAAATTGTGAAACGTTATTGATCAGCTGGATTCGTAGTCAGGGACATCAGCTTTGACTGTTTTCCTTAAGATTAAAAAGGGGGCTTTTTTTTTTTTAATTGGCTGTTTTCCTCACTTGAAGAATTATTTCATAATGTCAAAGGTAAGTTTTAAAACAGGAATCGAATTAATAACGTATGATTTGCTGCAGAGGGTTTCTAATGCTGACTTTCTGACATATATACAGTTATTAAAAAGCTTCAGATCATACAAACCAGGAGAGAAGCCCCTGAAATCGTTCCATACGAATATAGTCATTGTAATTACTAATTAGTATCTATTGTACCTATTAGTATCTATTGAATATCTGCTCCAGACATAGCCCTGTTCTAAGCATCAAGGAAAGAAATACGGAAATTCCTCGGCCATCTTGGCATCTTTACTCTAAAATACAAGTGTTCTGGGATCCTGGGTGGCTCAGTGGGTTAAAGCCTCTGCCTTCAGCTCAGGTCATGATCCCAAGGTCCTGGGATTCAGGCCCACATCAGCAGGGAGCCTACTTCCCCCTCTCTCTCTGCCTGCCTCTCTGTCTACTTGTGATCTCTGTCTGTCAAATAAATAAATAATCTTTTAAAAATAAATAAATAAAATAGAAGTGTTCTTGCCAACGTGGTTTTTAAAGATAGTTACTGAATTTCTATATGCATTAAATACCAAACTACATAAATCAAGAAATATGACCATCCCTTGGGCTCTTTGTTAGTCTGCTAACATTTTTGTGAGTTTTCCCCCCCTCAGCAAGATCCTGCAACATTTTTTCCCTATAACTGCACTGTCCACTGTCCAGTGGTATTTTCTGGTCAGAGTTATCCACTGGGTCTCAAACTGTTTCAGCATAGTTGGAGACAACATTACAGAATGGCCTTGTTTTAGCTAATGAAAACAAAGACACCAAGTGAGGTACTTTTAAAAGCGGAAGGATTCTGTAGACACATTTTCAATAAGATTTTTTAGTGGCAATCTTGTGCCTACCTTTAAAAACATTTGTAAACATTAACTACTGTTCTCTAAAGACAATTTCTAATTAAATTTTTACCCTAAAAATTAAATTTTCTTATAAACACTGCCACTGAGGCATCAGCACTTTTGTTACCAAATAGTACAAAGTCTCTGGATTTGTTCTATGAAATATTTACTTGTTAAATGCAGGCAGTGCCTTTCAGCCAAATGCCCGAAGGTAATACAAGGAAGCTTTACAATCACCATTATAGACACAGTTTAACAGTGAAATGTAGGTTGTTGGTGAGGGTGGTTATAAGTAGAAATGAGAGAAGAGGGAGGAATAAACTAAAATAAGAGAGACATATTCCCCAGAATTTATTAACACAAATTATTTCAACAGTAAAACTATGAGCTTTCACAGTCAGAAATTGTAATGGTATCTAGGTTTTCTAATCCAGTAAGGGACCCATTTTCACCTTGGACCCAACCTGGGAATTGCTTTCTATCAAAAAACCAAGGAATTTTTTTTTCAATTCTCCCATTTTTAGGATAGTAGCAGAACAGAGAAGCAGATGAGTAAGATACACAGAGATTGAATATTGTAATGCTATAGAAATATATAGTCACTTACCAAGGGTAACAGGTAAACTAACCTTAGGCATTTGGCACTTTTAACTGGAAAAAAGTAAATTTCTTTAAATGCACTGGATGAAGATTTTATATTTGAGATTCTAACTTAAGAGGATATTCTTTTTTTTTTTTTAAAGATTTTATTTATTTATTTGACAGACAGAGATCACAAGTAGGCAGAGAGGCAGGCAGAGAGAGAGGAGGAAGCAGGCTCCCTGCTGAGCAGAGAGCCCGATTCGGGACTCAATCCCAGGACCATGAGATCATGACCTGAGCTGAAGGCAGCGGCTTAACCCACTGAGCCACCCAGGCGCCCCTTAAGAGGATATTCTTGATTAAGGTGGAAAGATGGACAAGAAAAGTGTCATCATTCCACTCCTAACTTCCAGAAGTAGGACTGTGAAGTCAATACGATCCTGAGATGTCTCACTAAATCCCCCAAATGTCAGGCGAAACAAACTAAACTGAGGCCCTTATCTTTTTTTCTCCTCTAACTGAGGAGGAATGGAACAACGTTTGGAGAGAAAAATGGAACATTGAACAGATTCTCTGAGATGGAAAGGAATGATCAACGGCTCTCAAGGGAAGGGTAGATGTACGCCAAATGTCACATGTCCCTGGCAGAGGATCTTAAATCACCTCAAAAGAACTAACATGTGCTAAAAAAAAGGGGGGGATACTAATGAAGAGTGTGCTCTATGACAGATGAACACCATCCCAACCTTCACAACCCCTCAACCATATATCACAGTCATATGTCATAAGCATATATCACAGTCACCTCAACCCCCAAACTGTAGCAGAGTCAGGAAAGCAAATGAGCTTCCACAGCAATGGGAACACAAAGAAGTCATCCTCAATAATATTATGCATGGATGGAACAGAGAATCAGCATGGCAACCAGAGCAAACATACAATAGCCAAATAAACAAAACTAAACAATGGTGGAAATAATATACCATATAGAAGACACGAAGACAAAGAATGCACCTGATTAAGAAATAAAGCTCATGGAACAGAAGAAAATTCCTCACAAATGTTTTATGCTACAAAACAACTTAAAAAATATGAGTTCAATATGATAAAAAAAAATTGAGATAATAGAATAATAAAATTGAAAAAGGAATTACAGATTTAAGTAAATGAATTGAGAACCATCATTATTATGGAATTTCTTAAAAAGAACCATGTATAAAATAGATACGGCAGAAAATGTAATTACTGACATGAAGAAAGCAGGTGAATGAATGCAGAATAAGAGAGAAAGATAAAAACTTTTAGAGAAGACAAAGATGATCCAGCATAAGAATAATTAGGGTTCCAAAGATAGGGAACACAACAAATGAGAGAGAATGTAGTCAAAGATATAATACAAGCATATTTCTGTACCAGAAAGAAACCCTTATATTTATATGCAATTGATTTTCAACAAGAGTATCAAGACAGTTAAATGGGATAAAGAGTCTTTTCAACAATTGGTACCAAGGTAAGTGGACATCCTCTTGCATGTAGTAAAAAAAAAAGAACGTGGGGATTGGTGAAATAGGTGAAGGGGATTAAAAGGTATAAACTTCCAGTTATAAAATAAATCATTAAGACAAAAAGTATAGCCTAGGGAATGTAGTCAGTTATATTCTAATAGCATATGGTGACAAATGTGACTACACTTATTATGGTGAGTTCTCTATAATGAATAGAATTGTTAATTCACTATGTTATACACCTGCAGCTAATTTAACATTGTATGTCAACTATAATAAAAAAAAGAAAGAATTTGGATCACTATCTCACATCATATACCAAAATTAAGTCAATTAGATCAAATACCTAAACATAAGAGCCAAAATTATAAAACTCTTAGAGGAAAACATAGGCATAAAACTTCATGTCCTTGGATCACCCAATTAGATTTCTTAGAAATGACACCCAAAATGGAAGTAACTAAATGAAAGAAAAAAGAAAAGATAAATTAGACTTCATCAAAATTTAAAACTTTTGTGCTTCAAAGGACACTGTCAAAAAAGGGAAAATATAACACAGAGAATGGAAGAAAATATTTACAAATCATGCATCTGATAAGGGACTCGTATCTAAAATATATAAAGAACTCTAGGGTGGCTGGGTGGCTCAGTTGGTTAAGCCTCTGCCCTTGGCTCAGATCATGATCCCAGGGTCCTGGCATCAAGGCCCACATTGGGCTCTCTGCTGAGCAGGGAGCCTGCTTCACCCCTTCCTGCCTCTCTGCCTACTGTGATCTCTCTCTCTCTTTCAAATAAATAAATAAAATATTAAAAAAAAAAAAGAACTCTAACAACTTAATAAAAAGACCAAGAACTGATGGGCAGTAATTCAGTGAATGGACGTTTTCCCAAAGATATACATTGTCAAGAAGCACATGAAAAGATTTTTAATGCTATCAGCCTTTGCAGAAATGCAAATTAGGGTATGAGTGAATACTGCCTCACAACCCCTAGGACAGCTGTATTAAAAAAGATGATAACAATTGTTTCTGAGAATGTGAAGAAATTGGAATTCTCATACACTGCTAGTGGGAATATTAAACACTTTAACTGCTTTAGAATATGGTCTGCAGTTCCTCAAAAAGTTAAACATAGAATTGCCATATTGCAATTCCACAGCAAGTAGAAACCTAGGAGTAAAAAAACCCACAAAACTTGTACATGAATGTTCATAGCACCATTATTCATAATAGCCCAAAAGTGGAAATAATCCAAATGTCTATTAACTGATGAATAGATAAACAAAGTGTGATACTAAGTGTGATATACATGTACACTGGAATATTATTCAGCCATAAAAATAAAGTACTGAGGGGGAGGAGTCAAGATGGCGGAGAAGTAGCAGGCCGAGACTACTTCAGCTAGCCGGAGATCAGCTAGATAGCTTATCTAAAGATTGCAAACACCTGAAAATCCATCGGCAGATCGAAGAGAAGAAGAACAGCAATTCTGGAAACAGAAAAACAACCACTTTCTGAAAGGTAGGACCGGCGGAGAAGTGAATCCAAAGCGACGGGAAGATAGACCCTGGGGGGAGGGGCCGGCTCCCGGCAAGCGGCGGAGCAACGGAGCACAAAATCAGGACTTTTAAAAGTCTGTTCCGCTGAGGGACATCGCTCCAGAGGCTACCCAGGGCAAAACCCACACGGGGTCAGCATGGCCTCAGATCCCGCAGGGTCACAGAAGGATCGGGGGTGTCTGAGTGTCGCAGAGCTTGCGGGTATTGGAACGGGAAAGCCGGCTGCAGAGACAGAGCCGACAGTAAGCTCGCAGCTCGGGGTGACCTTGAACCGGTCGCAGGCTCGGTGAGCTCGGAGCGCGGCCGGAGGTCAGACAGACGGGAGTAACTGGGCGCGGTTCTCTGAGGGCGCACTGAGGAGTGCGGCCCTGGGCTCTCGGCTCCTCCGGGCCGGAGACCAGGAGGCCGCCATTTGTATTCCAGTCCTCCGGAACTCTACGGAAAGCGCTCAGGGAACAAAAGCTCCTGAAAGCAAACCCAAGCGGATTACTCACCCTGGCCCCGGGTAAGGGCGGTGCAATTCCGCCTGGGGCAAAGACACTTGAGAATCACTACAACAGGCCCCTTCCCCAGAAGATCAACAAGAAATCCAGCCGAGACCAAGTTCACCTACCAAAGAGTGCGGTCTCAATACCAAGGAGAGCAGCAGAATTCTAGAGGAGGAGAAAGCAAAGCACGGAACTCATGGCTTTTTCCCTGTGATTTTTTTTAGTCTTGCGATTAATTTAATTTTTTTCTTTTTCATTTTTTGTTTTTTTTTCTCGCCTTCGGGTAAAATTTTTTTTAACTGTTACCTTTTTCTTTTTTAACGATTTTTTACTAGTTTATCTAATACATATATTTTTTCTTTTTTATATTTTTCATAGGTGTTTTCTTTTTTTTTTAATTCTTTTCTTTTTTTTTCTTTCTTTTCTTTTTTTCTTTTTTTTCTTTCTTCCTTTTTGAACCTCTTTTTATCCCCTTTCTCCCCCCTCACGATTTGGGATCTCTTCTAATTTGGTTAAAGCATATTTTCCTGGGGTTGTTGCCACCCTTTTAGTATTTTACTTGCCCCTTCATATACTCTTCTCTGGACAAAATGACAAGACGGAAAAATTCAACACAAAAAAAAAGAACAAGAGGCAGTACCAAAGGCTAGGGACCTAATCAATACAGACATTGGTAATATGTCAGATCTAGAGTTCAGAATGACAATTCTCAAGGTTCTAGCCGGGCTCGAAAAAGGCATGGAAGATATTAGAGAAACCCTCTCGAGAGATATAAAAGCCCTTTCTGGAGAAATAAAAGAACTAAAATCTAACCAAGTTGAAATAAAAAAAGCTATTAATGAGGTGCAATAAAAAATGGAGTCTCTCACTGCTAGGATAAATGAGGCAGAAGAAAGAATTAGTGATATAGAAGACCAAATGACAGAGAATAAAGAAGCTGAGCAAAAGAGGGACAAACAGCTACTGGACCATGAGGGGAGAATTCGAGAGATAAGTGACACCATAAGACGAAACAACATTTGAATAATTGGGATTCCAGAAGAAGAAGAAAGAGAGAGGGGAGCAGAAGGTATACTAGAGAGAATTATTGGGGAGAATTTCCCCAATATGGCAAAGGGAATGAGCATCAAAATTCAGGAGGTTCAGAGAACGCCCCTCAAAAAACCCCGTCACCTAATAGTAAAATTTACAAGTCTCAGTGACAAAGAGAAAATCCTGAAAGCAGCCCGGGAAAAGAAGTCTGTAACATACAATGGTAAAAATATCAGATTGGCAGCTGACTTATCCACAGAGACCTGGCAGGCCAGAAAGAGCTGGCATGATATTTTCAGAGCACTAAATGAGAAAAACATGCAGCCCAGAATACTATATCCAGCTAGGCTATCATTGAAAATAGAAGGAGAGATTAAAAGCTTTCAGGACAAACAACAACTGAAAGAATTTGCAAACACCAAACCAGCTCTACAGGAAATCTTGAAAGGGGTCCTCTAAACAAAGAGAGAGCCTACAAGTGGTAGATCAGAAAGGAACAGAGACCATATACAGTAACAGTCACCTTACAGGCAAAACAATGGCACTAAATTCATATCTCTCAATAGTTACCCTGAATGTTAATGGGCTAAATGCCCCTGTCAAAAGACACAGGGTATCAGAATGGATAAAAAAACAAAACCCATCTATATGTTGCCTCCAAGAAACTCATTTTAAGCCCGAAGACACCTCCAGATTTAAAGTGAGGGGGTGGAAAAGAATTTACCATGCTAATGGACATCAGAAGAAAGCAGGAGTGGCAATCCTTATATCAGATCAATTAGATTTTAAGCCAAAGACTATAATAAGAGATGAGGAAGGACACTATATCATACTCAAAGGGTCTGTCCAACAAGAAGATTTAACAATTTTAAATATCTATGCCCCCAACGTGGGAGCAGCCAACTATATAAACCAATTAATAACAAAATCAAAGAAACACATCAACAATAATACAATAATAGTAGGGGACTTTAACACTCCCCTCACTGAAATGGACAGATCATCCAAGCAAAAGATCAGCAAGGAAATAAAGGCCTTAAATGACACACTGGACCAGATGGACATCACAGATATATTCAGAACATTTCATCCCAAAGCAACAGAATACACATTCTTCTCTAGTGCACATGGAACATTCTCCAGAATAGATCACATCCTCGGTCCTAAATCAGGACTCAACCAGTATCAAAAGATTGGAATCATTCCCTGCATATTTTCAGACCACAATGCTCTAAAGCTAGAACTCAACCACAAAAGGAAGTTTGAAAAGAACCAAAATACATGGAGACTAAACAGCATCCTTCTAAAGAATGAATGGGTCAACCGGGAAATTAAAGAAGAATTGAAAAAAATCATGGTAACAAATGATAATGAAAATACAACGGTTCAAAATCTGTGGGACACAACAAAGGCAGTCCTGAGAGGAAAATATATAGCGGTACAAGCCTTTCTCAAGAAACAAGAAAGGTCTCAGGTACACAATCTAACCCTACACCTAAAGGAGCTGGAGAAAGAACAAGAAAGAAACCCTACACCTAGCAGGAGAAGAGAAATCATAAAAATCAGAGCAGAAATCAATGAAATAGAAACCAAAAAAACAATAGAACAAATCAACGAAAGTAGGAGCTGGTTCTTTGAAAGAATTAATAAAATTGATAAACCCCTGGCCTGACTTATCAAAAAGAAAAGAGAAAGGACCCAAATAAATAAAACCATGAATGAAAGAGGAGAGATCACAACTAACACCAAAGAAATACAAACTATTATAAGAACATACTATGAGCAACTCTACGGCAATAAATTTGACAATCTGGAAGAAATGGATGCATTCCTAGAAACATATAAACTACCACAACTGAACGAGGAAGAAATAGAAAGCCTGAACAGACCCATAACCAGTAAGGAGATTGAAACAGTCATTAAAAATCTCCAAACAAACAAAAGCCCAGGGCCAGACGGCTTCCCGGGGGGAATTCTACCAAACATTTAAAGAAGAACTAATTCCTATTCTCCTAAAACTGTTCCAAAAAATAGAAATGGAAGGAAAACTTTCCAAACTCATTTTATGAGGCCAGCATCACCTTGATCCCAAAACCACACAAGGATCACACCAAAAAAGAGAGCTATAGACCAATATCCTTGATGAACACAGATGCGAAAATACTCAACAAAATACTAGCCAATAGGATTCAACAGTACATTAAAAAGATTATTCACCACGACCAAGTGGGATTTATTCCAGGGCTGCAAGGTTGGTTCAACATCCGCAAATCAGTCAATGTGATACAACACATCAATAAAAGAAAGAACAAGAACCATATGATACTCTCAATAGATGCTGAAAAAGCATTTGACAAAGTACAACATCCCTTCCTGATCAAAACTCTTCAAAGTGTAGGGATAGAGGGCACATACCTCAATATCATCAAAGCCATCTATGAAAAACCCACCAATAATATCATTCTCAATGGAGAAAAACTGAAAGCTTTTCCGCTAAGGTCAGGAACACGGCAGGGATGTCCATTATCACCACTGCTATTCAACATAGTACTAGAGGTCCTAGCCTCAGCAATCAGACAACAAAAGGAAATTAAAGGCATCCAAATCAGCAAAGAAGAAGTCAAATTATCACTCTTCGCAGATGATATGATACTATATGTGGAAAACCCAAAAGACTCCACTCCAAAACTGCTAGAACTTATACAGGAATTCAGTAAAGTGTCAGGATATAAAATCAATGCACAGAAATCAGTTGCATTTCTCTACACCAACAGCAAGACAGAAGAAAGGGAAATTAAGGAGTCAATCCCATTTACAATTGCACCCAAAACCATAAGATACCTAGGAATAAACCTAACCAAAGAGACACAGAATCTATACTCAGAAAACTATAAAGTACTCATGAAAGAAATTGAGGAAGACACAAAGAAATGGAAAAATGTTCCATGCTCCTGGATTGGAAGAATAAATATTGTGAAAATGTCTATGCTACCTAAAGCAATCTACACATTTAATGCAATTCCTATCAAAGTACCATCCATCTTTTTCAAAGAAATGGAACAAATAATTCTAAAATTTATATGGAACCAGAAAAGACCTCGAATAGCTAAAGGGATATTGAAAAAGAAAGCCAACGTTGGTGGCATCACAATCCCGGACTTCAAGCTCTATTACAAAGCTGTCATCATCAAGACAGCATGGTACTGGCACAAAAACAGACCCATAGATCAATGGAACAGAATAGAGAGCCCAGAAATAGACTCTCAACTCTATGGTCAACTAATCTTCGACAAAGCAGGAAAGAATGTCCAATGGAAAAAAGACAGCCTCTTCAATAAATGGTGCTGGGAAAATTGGACAGCCACATGCAGAAAAATGAAATTGGACCATTTCCTTACACCACACACGAAAATAGACTCAAAATGGATGAAGGACCTCAATGTGAGAAAGGAATCCATCAAAATCCTTGAGGAGAACACAGGCAGCAACCTCTTCGACCTCAGCCGCAGCAACATCTTCCTAGGAACAATGCAAAAGGCAAGGGAAGCAAGGGCAAAAATGAACTATTGGGATTTCATCAAGATCAAAAGCTTTTGCACAGCAAAGGAAACAGTTAACAAAATCAAAAGACAACTGACAGAATGGGAGAAGATATTTGCAAACGACATATCAGATAAAGGACTAGTGTCCAGAATCTATAAAGAACTTAGCAAACTCAACACCCAAAGAACAAATAATCCAATCAAGAAATGGGCAGAGGACATGAACAGACATTTCTGCAAAGAAGACATCCAGATGGCCAACAGACACATGAAAAAGTGCTCCATATCACTCGGCATCAGGGAAATACAAATCAAAACCACAATGCGATATCACCTCACACCAGTCAGAATGGCTAAAATCAACAAGTCAGGAAATTACAGATGCTGGCGAGGATGCGGAGAAAGGGGAACCCTCCTACACTGTTGGTGGGAATGCAAGCTGGTGCAACCTCTCTGGAAAACAGCATGGAGGTTCCTCAAAATGTTGAGAATAGAACTGCCCTATGACCCAGCAATTGCACTATTGGGTATTTACCCTAAAGATACAAACGTAGTGATCCAAAGGGGCACGTGTACTCGAATGTTTATAGCAGCAATGTCCACAATAGCCAAACTATGGAAAGAACCTAGATGTCCATCAACAGATGAATGGATCAAGAAGAAGTGGTATATATATACACAATGGAATACTATGCAGCCATCAAAAGAAATGAAATCTTGCCATTTGCGACAACATGGATGGAACTAGAGCGTATCATGCTTAGCGAAATAAGTCAAGCGGAGAAAGACAACTATCATATGATCTCCCTGATATGAGGAAGTGGTGATGCAACATGGGGGCTTAAGTGGGTATGAGAAGAATAAATGAAAGAAGATGGGATTGGGAGGGAGACAAACCATAAGTGACTCTTAATCCCACAAAACAAACTGAGGGTTGCCGGGGGGAGGGGGTTTGGGAGAAGGGA
>NC_081569.1:101402554-101548636 GCF_022355385.1 Mustela nigripes
TGCAACATGGGGGCTTAAGTGGGTATGAGAAGAATAAATGAAAGAAGATGGGATTGGGAGGGAGACAAACCATAAGTGACTCTTAATCCCACAAAACAAACTGAGGGTTGCCGGGGGGAGGGGGTTTGGGAGAAGGGGGTGGTATTATGGACATTGGGGAGGGTATGTGTTTTGGTGAGTGCTGTGAAGTGTGTAAACCTGGTGATTCACAGACCTGTACCCCTGGGGATAAAAATATATGTTTATAAAAAATAAAAAATTATATTAAAAAAATAAATAAAGTACTGATATATGCAATAGCATGGATGAACCTTGAAAATATTATACTAAGTAAAAAAAACTACATGCAAAATGTCACATATTGTGTAATTCTGTTATACAAAATACCTAGAATAAGCAAATCCATCAAGACAGAAAGTAGATTAGTAGTTGCCATGTCACTAATAGGGTATGGTTTCTTTTTGGGTGGTGAAAATCTCCTGGAATTTGTGATGATATTTGTACAACTTTGTGAATATATTAAAAACTATTGAACTATATGGTTTAAAAGGATGAATTTTATGGTATCTGAATTATATCTCAATAAAAAGGATATTTCTCTTAAAAACTAAAAATAAAATTTGCAGAATATATCTATAATTTTCCAAGAACAATATGTTCTAGAAAAAATTTGAAACAGAATGCTTAACGCCAAGCTGGATAAACTTCAAGGATAAAGACAGTTTCAAGGATAGAATTTTTCAAGCATCCACAGAAAAACAAAACAGAACGAAACAATAAACTACCTAAAAAGGTTTGGGAGTAAAGACACAAGCTATCCGCTGGTTTTTCCACAGCAACAATCATTGCAAAAAAAAAAAATTTTTTTTTTTTTGGAGGAGACAGTTTTACAGCTTTAAGTAAGTTATACCTACTCAAGAGAGCATTTAAGTACAAGGGGACACCGTCTTAAACATGTATGAACTCAGAAAATACAACTCATCTCATATAAGTTCTTTATTGAGAATACCATTTGATATGACGTCCTGCTAATTAAGAGGTAATCAAAATAAAGAACTCAAGAATAAAGAAGTTATGGTAAACATTTAAATATAAAATCAATTTAAATTTGTTAAATACTGAAACAATTCTAAGAACAAAGCCAATACTAAATCATTTTGAAATCATTGTTACAGAACAGAATATGAACAGTATGAACCTGGACATTATAAGAATAATATGACTAACCAAAACCAAGATTTGGAGAAGGGAGATGGGTAGTCTTCACCCTTCATATAAAGGAGTCAATAATATTATTTAAACTGAAACATATTAAGGGTACCTGGGTGGCCCAGTCAGTTAAGCATCTGCCATTGGCTCAGGTTGTGATTGTGGAGTCCCAGAATCAAGGAGCCCTGTGTCTGGCTCCCTGCTCAGTGGGGATTCTGATTCTCCCTCTGCCCTTCCCCCAGCTTGCATGCTCTCGCTCTCTCTCTCTCTCTCTCTTGCTCGCTCTCGCTCTCTCTCAAATAAATTTTTTTAAAAACCTTTAAAAAAATAAAAACAGGCAGAAACATATTGGTAAAAAATCAAAAAATTTTTCATGGTTTTTATAATTTCTTTTTTTTTTTTTTAACTTTAGAGGAATTGTTAAAGAAATACCACAAATAAATTTTGTGTCAACTTGACTGGGTTAAGTGTTGCTCAGATAACCTGGTAAAACATTTCTGGGTGCATCTGTGAGGTGTTTGCAGAAGAGAGTAGCATGTGAACTGGTGAACTGAGTCTAGCAGATTGCCCTCCCTAAAGTGAGTAGGCATCATCCAATCCGTGGAAGGCCTAAATAGAACAGAAAGGTGGGCAAATTCACTCTCTGTGCTTGGGATGAGACATCTATCTTCTCCTATCCTCAGATGCTGGACATCAGTGCTCCTGTGCTTTCTGACCCAGGTGAGGACTTATACCATCAGCCCCCCTCATCCACCCTGTTCTCAGGCCTTGTGGACTCAGACTGAAAGTACAGCACAGGCTTTCCTGGCCCTCCAGCTTGTTGAAGGCAGATTGTGGGACTTCTTGGCCACATAACAAAATGAACCAATTCTTATAATAAATCTCCTCTTCTATATATCTATATATATTTTATTGGTTCTGTGTCTCTGGAGAAATCTGACTAATACATATTTTTCAAAATATCTTCCTTTAGATTTGCTTCAGATCCCTTTTCTTCCTATTACATTAAAATAAAATGAATGTGTTTCTATTAAAAATAGAATTGCTGATACGAAGCCATTTGGCAAAGGGTTTCAACCAGCTTTTAGTGAAGAGCTGAAAATTCATATTAGAATGCCACTGCATGGTATTCATAGTTACCACTCCAATAAACTGTATGTGGTTCTCATTCTGTAGGGTGGGCTCAGTTATAAATTCCATTAAAATCCCAAGTATGGAATAAGTCACATAGTACCCCAACTGAAGATTGGATCCCGAAGCCCAGAGTGGGCAGTCAGGTTAATGTCACTCTGGAAAGGTTATTGTAGCTGTGTTTCTTGTCTGGGTGAGCTACATGTTAATGACAGCACAGGAAATACGGTTAGAGAATGCAAAATCTAAGTTCCTATTTCCTGAGTAGATGTGAAAAAAGTCAGGCAACACATGCGTCACCACCCTAACTTGTGCTAAGATTGTGGAATTCACAGGGAGAGCAAGCTGTGAAGCATTCTTTGGTCTGCTTGACAATGGGGGGTGAGAGTGCGGCTTCAGTCCTGGGATTCCTTCCTTTAGTTACTGCTTTGACTCAGGACGATCTGCCCACTCACTGTAAAATGCAACAAACCTCTTTCCATCCATGTTCCATTTAACCTTGTCAATGTCAGTAGGCACCAACAGAAGACCCCTAACAGAAGACCCCTAGAGACAATTTTCCCTATTCTGGATTTGATCCAAAACCAGATGTGAACCTTAAGGTTGAGAATCCAAAGCCAAGAAGGGGAAATGTCAAGTTTCATGAAATCGTCCAAATGCTTTCACTTTGAGTTGATTCTTTCAGGATTTTAGTCAATTTCTAGGTATGTTTAGGGGGCCCTTCTTGGTCTGAAATCTAGAATGTGCAAAATATTTGTGGTTTTGGAAATTACCAAAATTAAGCTTGCAATCTGCTCTGAGTCAATAAACTTCAGAGAAGGGTTCCATTACTATGGCCCCATTGGTCCCATCATGTCATCAAGATCAGGTGTCATTCATTCATTCAACCAATATTTAGTGAACATGTACTCTGTGTCAGGCTCTGTGCCAGGGACAGGGAATGCAACAGTGAACAAAAAAGAAAATAAAACTCTATGCCCTCAAGGAGCTTACATTCATTCATTCAACAAGTTCTTTGTTGTTGTTACCTCTACAACATATCTGCTTTTTTTTTGTTATTGATTTCAGAAAAATTCTAGAGATCATTGCCACTTAAAAAGTAAAACTATGTATGGGGCACCAGGGTGGATCAGTTGGTTAAGTACCCGACTCCTGACTTCAGCTCAGTTTACAGTCCTAGAGTTCAGGGTGTGAGATAGAGCTCCACCTTAGACTCTGCACTCAGTGGGGAGTCTGCTTGGGATTCTCTCTCTCTCTCCCCCCTGCCGCTCCCCCTACTCACACACACGATTTCTCTTTCTCTCTCAAGAATAAATAACTCTTTTTTTAAAAAAAGTCTAACTATCTAAGTTCACAAGCTAAAAAAATAAGGGTCATGTCATATAGTGTTTAAGAAAAAAACCTGTGGTGTCACACTTTCTGGGTTCATGCCTTGGATCCAACAGTTTTCAACTTGGTAACTACGGACAAGTCTCCTAACTTCTTTTTTTTTTTTTTTTTTTAAGATTTTATTTATTTATTTGTTAGAGAGAGAGCGCACAAGCAAGGGTACAGCAGGCAGAGGGAGAGCAGACAGAGGGAGAAGCAGGCTCCCCACTGAGCAAGAAGCCTGGTGTGGAACTTGATCCCAAGACCCTGAGATCATGACCTGAGCAGAAGGCAGCTGCTTAACCGACTGAGCCACCCAGGGGCCCCAAGTCTCCTAGCTTCTTAAAGCTTCAGTTTCCCTATCTGGAAAAATGGGCTGGTTTAATAATAGAACTTCTTCATAGACTTGTTTTGAGGGTGGGAGACAATCCGTGTAGAGTTTTGCAATAGCACTAGACACATAACAATTGAGTGATAAATATTAGCAATTGTTAATGGTAAAGGCATTTAAAATGCAAAAGAATATTTTAACTATCAAAGATCCCTTTGACAAGGATTATTTAAGTGTCGATTTACCCAAGGAAATCTAAATTCAGAACAGAAAAGCTTAATATTATTTCATGATTAACTGAAAATCAATCAGAAGTTAAAATAACATAAAAATATTTGTTTTAAGTTTTTTAGTAATAGATTGTGAGGTAAAACTGTAAATACTGTAAGTTTGGTATCTTTCAAATGCACTTTGTACAACCTCTGATCATGGAAGTATAGAATTATACCTATTCACTGAGAAACATTTCCCACTAAATGCCCATACTTTGAGCTCCCAACCAGACATTGTGAAACAGCAGGATTCAACAAGAAAGGCTGGCAAACTCATGTATGATGGAAAGAATGAAGAAGTGCTCTGTCATCTGAGACAAAGTTGATCTGGACACTGACCCATATATATCTACAGAGTGCCATCCCCAACACAGCCATGTCTGACGGTCGGGCTGCACATCTCATCCTAGAATCTCCACTTTTCCCAACCTCCTCTATCAATTAGCATGGTACTTATTTCTGGAGGATGCCAAGTTTACCCATAGTAGAGGATTTATTTTCTAGTCAACAGATGCTTTCAAGTGGTAATTTAACTGTCAATGAAAAATAAATAAAAGGTGTTGCAAATTCTGTAAGATCTAAGCCATTCATGGAAGCTCTGTTGTTACTGAATGTATCTTCCTCTCAGTTGCCTGGGGAACTGCATTTTAATGTCACACATCAAGCAGCTCTTTCCTGAATGTAATTGTAGTTTTTCTGATGCTATGGTTAAAGCTGTTCAAATGTTTGGCTTCTGGCAAATATTTCCTAACATCATTCATGACAGTGATGGATCTGAAGCAATTTTAATGCATTTTTAAATTCCACTAACTTGTTAAATAACCAGAGAAAGAATCCTATATAAATTGAAAATATCTTTATTACCCGAAGAGGTGTCTGGGTAGATACATTCAAATTTGTAATGATCTGATGCTTTCAAGATTGTGGTTGGTCCTTTGCAGAATCACATGCAGAGGGCAGCTGTGATCTCTCATCAGAGAGGTATCTTATGGCAAGAGGAAGCCCTGCACTGGCTTGACCATTGGTTTTTTGCAGTCACTGCTAGATACCTACCCAATATCTCTCTTGCCTTCTTTTTTTTAACTGAGAGATCTCAGCTTAGTTCCAAGAGGCAATGTGGCTGGACTTGGCTAAAAACACATGTTTTCCAAGCTTTCTGCAGTTTCAATGGTCTTATGACATCATTCTACCCAGAGTTACCAGTCACTGGGTGGCATTTCTGGGAAAGATCTTTCACGGCATATGGATTGGTGCTCAGCTGATAGGCACTTTATGTCCTTCACATTCTTTCTCTTATCAGGAGTTCAGAAGCCTTGCTAGAATTGGATTAGTCCTCTTTGCCCAGGAAACCACATACATGTTCAAGATGGCTGAGCAGAAAGATAGGAAGATCCTAAGTCCCTGATAGCTGAGCATAACCTCCATTCCAGCCCGGGACCACCTCCCTCCTGGCTTCCCACTACTTGAGAAAAGTGAAATAATTTGTGCCACTAGTGTTTGGGTCCCTATCATTAAAAGCCAAAAACAAATCTTATCTGATACAAAATTTATTACCTGTAAATGGAGTTCTGCAGGTAAAATTGGAAACTAAGTGTTTGGACAGAGGGCTTTAAAGATCCACCTATTGGAGGCTGGAAAGCTAGTGGTCCCTGTTTTGGCAAGGCATTTGACTAAACTGTCTCTGTTATACCTTGCTTGCTGTGCCTCAGTCAGCACTATGGTGGGGGATTAGGAAGACAGATGGAATCTGGTCCATTGGGAACATTTTTTTTTTTTGAAGTGCATTTTTTTAAAGATTTTATTTATTTATTTGACAGACAGAGATCACAAGTAGGCAGAGAGAGAGGAGGAAGCAGGCTCCCTACTGAGCAGAGAGCCCTATGTGGGGCTCGATCCCAGGACCCTGGGATCATGACCTGAGCTAAAGGCAGAGGCTTTAACTCACTGAGCCACCCAGATGCCCCTGGTCCATTGAGAACATTGCCAAGTCATTCTAGATGAGCTCTGCCAACCCCAGACTCCTTATTGGATAAGAAGAATGGTCCTCTATATTTTCTTTGCATTTTATATTATAGAATCCATTCTAGTTAAGGCACATAAAAGAAAGGAATGACTCCAAGTACTTTGCATGGTGCCTGGCATATGAAAACTAAAAGGAATTTGTTAAACAAATGGGAAACTCTTACCATCTTCTTCTTGTCTCAATTCAGAATGTGCATCGATAAGGATGTTGCTTTTGTTGGTTTTACCATTATCTGCTAGTTTATCATCCTTCCTTCAAGAAAGTGAATAATTTAAAAATTGATTAAATGACTAGGTTGGAGAAGCACTTGGCTGGTTCAGTTGGTAGAGCATGTGACTCTTAATCTCAGGGTCATGAGTTTGAGCCTCATGTTAGACATGAGTTTTCTTAAAAAATACACACACACATGCATACATAAAGTTGGACTACCACACTTTAATGTTACTTCAGTATTAATTTTCTTCATTCTTCGTCATCATCCTCATTCTGATCTTGGCCTCTGTGATAGTTGCTATTACCTTATGAGTTTGGGATTTTAAAGTCTTTGGTTGACTTTGCTGTGTATTTCTCCTTCTGTCCATCTGTGAGAAGGTGATTGGGTTGGACATCATGGCCCCATGGAGGCAGGCTCTTTGAAGGAATGATTAATGTTTGTACTTAATGCTTTTAAAAAAATTGTAAATTTGTTTTATTGCAACAGTAAGGCATAAACATATGCTGGTTACTATATTGACTGGGTAGCAAAGAATTCTAGATGTCTCTATCTCCATTCTCCCCTTCTTCTAAAGCAATAGAATCCTAACATTAATTGAAGTACATGGCTACCCTCAATGAAGATACTTTCCTGACACCTTCACACTTAGATGAGGACACTGATTTCTGGGGGTATGGACAGGTGCTCAGCTGGACAATGGGATGTTAAGAAAAAGAATGTATTCAACTTTCAGGTTGCGTCTCACTTCTTGTAGCCTGAAATGGGAACACAGGGGCTTAATGGATTATGTAGACAAAGCAATCCCCTAGAGATAATGGAAAAACCAGATAGATGGAGCCTGGAGACTTAGTGACTTTGTGGAGCAGAACCACTATGTGAGTCCAGTCACATACTTGACAGAAAAATAAATTCCCCTGGTTGTTTAAGCCACTGGTGTTTTGGACTTCCATTATTGGAAACAAAACCTATGTTCTAATTACTACAACTGGGATATATAATTTAGACTTCAGAACCAGACCAAAAGTGATGCAAATGTCAATCATATGATATTGGCATCCTGCATATTTATCTGATTTGTCAACATTTAACTGACATCATTGTTGTAGAACTCTGTATTGATTAGAGAAAATCCCACATTTTAATAAAAACAACTTTGAATCTTTCCTGGAATTAGACCCTTCTCTGATGACTTCTAATCTCAAAGCCTCCAGATTCCTTTCTGTAGCTGTTAAGGACTGTTTACCACTATTAGAGAAATGGTCTTGCCATTCCCTTTGACTTTCTATTTTTTTCTTGTTTGATTCAGTGTATGAATGTCTAGATTTGCAACCAGGGTTTTCTGTAAGACGACACACATCCCAGTTTGCCTGGTACATCCCTAGTTTTAGCACTGAAGGCATAGAAAACCCCTCATTCTTGAGAAACCAAGATGGGTGTTTACACTAGTTATGCTTTAAATATGATACCCTGTTAACTTTTCCCAGAGCTTCTGAGTTTTTAATCTACAACTACCTTTCTACTTTTTTCCCTTTCATTCTCAACTAACATTTGTTGATTGTCCATTATAGGCCAAGTATAATGTTAGGTTTTGGAGAAGTACAAAGGATAATGGGAAAAGGACATCTACTAAAGGAAACAGATGTGTAAATCTAATTATAATAAAGTATAATAAATACAATTAAAGAGGTAAGTGTGAAATATTTGGGGAGTACAGGGGAAGCAGTAATTTGAAATAGTGTTTGAGTTAGGAAAGGGCTTTATAGAGAAGGAAGCATTTGCTATGCATCCTAAAGATGGTTAGGTACTCATCAAACAGGGAATTTGTTTCTTACCACATAGTCCTTCCTTTATAATGGAACTTTAATCTGAACAGAAGTTCAATACAAAACAAACCAAAAAAATGGAAATGGATGTTCATTATTCACTATTTCTTTTTGTGAAATTTTTATCTGAACTTTTTTCCCACCCAGAAACATGTCACAGTAGTTCTGATTAAAGAAATGCAAACAGAAGTTGTTAGATAGATAGGAAGACTAATGAAAAGGGGGCATACAGTTGATGTAAGCCCTTTTGACATTCCCCCTTACCGTTCCTGGGATCAGTGGTGATGACTGGCTTCTGACAGCCATCTTGAACCATGGACCATGAGGAAACTTTCAAAATGAGTGCACTAATGATGGCAGATTAGAAAAATAGGATGATACTTGGCTCCTGATAATTGTGGAGCAACCATAGGGGTCCTGGACTATCTACCTCAGGACTTTTACAAGAAAGAAAACTAATCATTTATGTATTCATACCATTGGTATTTACAAGTTTTGGGTTATATGAAGTTAAACCTAATCACAACAGATATAAGGGACAAGTCAAATTTTTAGTGATTACTATATTAGTAGTCAAACACCCACCACTACTATGACAGTTTAAGAATTCTCTGACATAGAACATAGACATCATTCTAGATAATAGAAAAATATCAGGCAACCTTTGGCCATATCCCACTTCAGCCCCGCTTAAGCTCCCATCTCTCTTCAGATGCTGGGTCCCCCTCTTACCACTTCCCCTCTTTTCAGGTTTAGCTCTATTTGCCCACCATGGCAACCATTACATTCCTGTCCATTTATTTTGTTAATTAGTTCATCTACACTCGAGGTCTCAGCCTAGCTAAGCCCTGATGGTCATGTACTTTCTACTCCCAAAAGATATTTTGCTTATCATGGACAACTTTCTTCCCTGTAAAGAATTCTATATTAACTCAAACTAACATTTTCCCTTCTACACATATGTTATCTCAAAATCCCAAAGCTTCCTCAACAAACCTGTAGCCATTTGTAGCAGTTCTATATCATTTCATACCCATGGAAAATCTTGGTCCACAAAGGAAACTCCTAACTGAAGATGCATGGATTGAGTTTATACTGTTACATGATAAACTGAAGCATATTAAATTTTCAAGATTTTGAGCAAAAATTGATTCCAGTCAGGCAGCACCAAACTGGAAGTGGTTAGGAAGGCTCCACCAAAAGGATCCAGGGAAAAGACTTTTATAGAGAAGATATGGAAGCAAAGCAAGGAAATTATTTGGTTGGCGATAGCTTAAACAGTTGCCTTATTTGGGAAAGTGTAGTTGTCTGTTTGTGATTGATTGTCCTTGGGTTTTGATTTCTTTACCTTGAGTCATTTACAAGCTTGAGTTTTGGTTTGCTTGCTCAGGCCACAAAGACATTAAAGTTACTTCAATCTAATGGCCTCCTTGTTGAATTAACCTAACAATCTAAAACCCTAACAATTTCTTCATACTCCGACTGTAGAGTACAAATTTTTTTTCTAAATCTAAGGAATGTGATCATTAATACCAATGTTATATATGTTTGTTTAAACCCATCAGGTCCCAGAAAAAACTCTGAGTTAATGTACTGTCCTGTTCAGGTATCAGACTTACATTTTCATGAGAAAGCCTAGAGACAAAAACTGTTAGAATTTAGGCTGGTAGGGAGGTATTCTTGAGCAGGGAAGCCTCAGTGCCCCTCAGTTTTCAATGAATAAGAAACTCCCACTCCCAATCTTCAGCCTCTAAATAGAGCTGTCTTTGGCTTTCAGGTGCTACGAGATATGAGGGAGATGGGAGAGGCTTCAATGGAATTGGAAAAAGGGATATATCCCAGCAATCATAGTAAGTCCTGGGTCTTGGGAAATAGCATCACGTGGGTCTATAGATCTGCAAAGTTGTAAAGAATCTACAAGGAGAGCTGTATAAACTTTCCTCTGAAGGCTAAGTCAATTTCCTTCTCTTGACTCCCTGTTTTTACTTGACCTGTATCTTTCCTCTTCTTCTGGCTTCTTCCACATCTGCCAAACTCTGCCCTCTCACTTTTGTTATATACCTAATATTAATGATTATTTAAAGAAATGAAATGTATTTCCAAACTGAGTGTGTTTGTGTATAACAATAATATATACATATATCTCCTTATTGAAATCTACACAATTTTATAAGAGTAGGCAGATGTAACATTTGTGAGTTGGGGAAATATAGTTTACTTAGAACAGTGAAACCTCTCAGAATGCTAACACAATGGGAGTATGTGTTTAAACAGTATATTCCAAGCTTTAGTCATTCAAGTAGCATCTGGCTCTCATGATTGTCCTTATTTCTGAGGATATTTTAAAAGCTCTATGAGCCATTGCACCAAAAACTTGGAGGGGTGTACAGAGATATTCCCAACTTTGTATGTTGTAATCACCTACCTCAAATATGATTCAAACCATAAAAGAAAACAGGCCCTTTAATCACTAGGCCAGGAATGGTGTCCAACTAAATAAGGATCAAACACAAATCAAGAAATGACCAGGGGGTGCCTGGGTGGCTCAGTCGTTAAGCGTCTGCCTTCGGTTCAGGTCATGATCTCGGGGTTCTGGGATGGAGCCCCACATCAGGCTCCCTGCTCAGTGGGAAGCCTGCTTCTCCTTCTCCCATCCCTTCTGTTGGTGTTCCCTCTCTCGCTTTGTCTCTCTCTGTCAAATAAATAAAAGCTTAAAAAAAAAAAAAAAGCTTTAAAAAAAAATTAAAAGAAAGAAATGACCAGAAGGCAGAGAAACTCAACCATCACCCTATATCCCTGAGCCACACTCCTTCAAGCCAAAGGAGAAAGTCTAGCTACGCTCTAGGCTAATAGAGCCTTTACATGGAAACCTGTGAGCAGTGGCAGAGATTGAGAGGAAGAGCCTCCAAAAACCATTCATCCTGATTTGGGCAATTGTGTAGAGAGAAAACAGTTTGGCATTCAGACAAGCCTGTGGAATTACAATTTAGCCACTTATTAGAAGCTCTGCCTTGGGCAGATCCCTTAACCACTCTACTGCATTTTCATTTTCTGGAAAATGGGACTAACAATATCCTCCTTATAAAGCTACTGAAATAACTTTTTAAAATATAACTTACATGATATGCTCCCATTTATATAAATTCTACAAACAGGGAGAACTCATCTGAGATGTTAGAAGTTAAGGTATTGGCTGTCTTTGAGAGAGGGGAGGGTCTTTGCTGAGAAACGGGAACAGTGATAACTGACTCAGCTTTCTGCTCATGTTTTGGGCACATTTCTGTATGTAAGTATATTCGACTTTTGTTAAAGTTGAAAGAAATGACCTGCGTAAGAGTCCAGTACTGTGCCTGAGAGATTCTAGGCCCTTGGTGAATGGCAGTTGTTAATAGTTGTCTGTTTTAGATGTTAAAGCCTGTTGAAAGGTATGCAGTTGAGAAATCAGTAAGACTGAAGCCAGATTTTAAGATTCCAATAATTTGTGCAGAAGCACAACATGTCATTAACAGCCCACATGAGCATTTCAGAAATACTGTTATTAGCACCAGAGGAGGAAGTAACTGCAAGGTGTGAAAAACTATATTTCATATAATTGAAGAGGATCTGTTGTACTGTTATACAGCTAGTTAAACACACAATTTTTCCATTGAAAAACTGGGGCAAGCCTTGGTCTAGTCAAAGGGGTTGATCTAATCAAGCTTTGATTGGTAGCCCTTCTTGCAATATAACAGAAGAAGGCATTTAAAATGAAATCTTCAGGGATGCCTGGGTGGCTCAGTCAGTTAAGCAGCTGCCTTCAGCTCAGGTCATGATCCCTGTGTCCAGGGATCAAGTCCCACATCAAGCTCCTTGCTCGGCAGGGAGCCTGCTTCTCCCTCTGCCTCTGACTGCTACTCTGCCTGCCTGTGCTCACTCTCTCTCCCTACCTCTCTCTCTGACAAATAAATAAATTTAAAAATAAAATGAAATCTTCATTTTTATCATTTCCTTTCACTATCACAATTTTCCCATCAGTTTGGATACAGGATCTTATCAATTTGAGCCTGCATTTATTTGGATGTCAGCAGTTGAAGGACTCAATAAATTGGAGTAGGGAATAACAGCCTTGAGTTACTTCCCCTTGACTCCTAATGCCTTCTTTCCCCTACCCCACAATCCAAGTTTCCCAGATTGTCACCCTTTAATGTGTCAAAATTAAACTGAAACATTAAGTATTGCAAAATAAATAAATAAATAAATAAAAACAGCGACAGAGGAGTGAAACGTACCTTTCATACAAGATATGAAAGTTCACTTAATTGGGCTTAGCCCGGACCCTGGGGAAAATTAGGATCAGATCTCTGTTATCAGCTGACAAGAACAGATCAACATGAGTTGCCAAGTTTAAATAAATGAACAGGGGTAATTGGTAGGAAAGAAGCCAGGGAAATTTAGCAGGAAGCAGCATTTCAGAGGTAAGGATTGTTATTCCCATTTTACAGAGGAAGAAACTGTTTTTTATTTGCTGAATGTTACTAATTTGTTCCGCTGGTAAGTATCATGAAGCCCCAACTGGACCAACCCACCTTTGAGCCTTTGTGGAGAAAAAAGGCAGGCCAAATGATCAGTAGTCTCTCTTCCAGATACAGTGCCTGCCCCAGGAGAAAGAGAATGGAAGACCTCCTCCTGTCTCCAATGACTCTTGGAAGACCCAGGGCTGACAACCAAGAGCCTAGATTGTCACTGGGACACTTTCTTCCACACACCATTTGTCTTCCATCTGTCGCCTTGCCCTAAGACCAAATTCCAGTGGGATGCATGGCCGTATCATTGATGTCCCCAGTCCTTGGATATCAGCCTGTGGCAGGTTTTTTTTTTGTCCCACTTCCTCTTCATAACCCCTGTCTGACTTTCTCAAAAGAATGTAACCCTCCTTAGGCATCACGCTATTTATCTATGATAGGCTGCAAAGAGGCAGTTAAGAAGGTTGGCATCTGTATGGTGAGATGCAAGTTGAATGGTTCTCACTTGTTTTCCTCTAGTATGTATTAGGAAAACATCAGAAACACTTTTCATTGGCAAACATACATCCAATTCCCACAAACAGAATCTAAAGCCATGTCCAATATCCTCTGAGTCCATAGAGAAGTTTCTTATTGTTTATTTTATTTTAGTATTTTCCTCTAACCACAAGGAAGATGATCACTTGGCAGCTGTGATGAGAAGAGTCCAGGCCGAAGTCTGACAGACCTAGATTCCAAATCTTCTAACTCTTCTCTATACTGTGTGACCTTGAGAAAATACTGAACCTCTCCTCTCTGGGCGATATTTTCCTCACGTGCAAAAAGGGACAATTTCTTTTGAAAATAATGAATGCAAAACACCTTGTTAATAATTATTATGATTATAGCAAATAATTTTTTAAGATTTTATTTATTCATTTATCAGGGAGAGAGAAAGAACAAGCAGGGGGAGCAGCAGGTAGAGAGGGAGAAGCAGGCTCCCTGCCCAGTGGTGACCGGATGCAGGGTTTTTTTTGTTTGTTTTTTGGGGTATTTTTTTGGGGGGGGGTTGTTTTTTTTGCCAATAGTAGGTTATATCAATTTATTTCACATAAGAACAGCGGATTTCAGGCCTATGATTTCAGGTTTTGATCCCAGGGTCCTGGGATCATGACCTGAGCCAAGGGCAGACGTTTAAACAACGGTGCCACCCAGGCACCCAATAGCAAATAATTCTTTATTCTTTTTTTCCCTTAAAATCTTCCATCACCTTTAAACAAAATAAGAGCAAAATAATTGTATTTCTTATAATCTTTCATCTCTCTAAGAACAAAAAGCCTAACTGTGTGCGTGTGGCTGCACCTGTCTGTTCACTTGCATAGTGTCACCATTTCCCAGGAATCAATACAATTATTTGCCCCTAGACATAGTTTCCCAGCAACACACATCTTGAACCAATTCAGCTGAATTTCCTTTGTCATTTATTGCCACCTGGCTCCTGCATCAAGTGACTCTGTAACCTTCCACAAACATTAGGAGTATGCCTACTTAAGGGAAATGAGTAAATATTATGTTTATACACTGTCTTTCTCTTGGGATTTTACGATACAGAGCAAAAAGCTATAGCCAAAGCCACCATAGTCTGTTCAAAGGCAGCTGGGTAGGTATTTTGGTGCCACGCAAACAGAGCAGAACAAATTCTCTCCCAGGGTTTTCTGACTGGGAGGAAAGGCAGGACTTGCAACAACTATTGATGATCAAGAGAGACCCAGGAAATAATCTGATTTTTCTGCACAAGAGTCTACCTTGACATCTTCTCTTTCTTTCCACTGGGAACAGGCTGACAAGTACCTTTAAGGCAAAACAACAGTCAAGTTATTGCCAAACAGTAATTTAGCAAATAGTATATAATTTTTCCATGTTTCAAGTGTAAATATCCTTCACTTTAAATTCTCTTTATCTTTCCAAATCAAATTTTTAAAAAATATTTTATATATTTATTTGACAGACAGAGATCACAACTAGGCAGAGAGGCAGAGAGAGAGGAAGGGAAGCAGGTTCTCCGCTGAGCAGAGAGCCCGATGCGGGGCTCGATCCCAGGACCCTGAGATCATGACCTGAGACGAAGGCAGAGGCTTTAACCCACTGAGCCACCCAGGCTCCTCCCAAATCAAATTTTTAAAACTTTATTTTGTTTGGATTCTTGTAGGCAAGATGTTTACCTTGGTATTCACTATGTGATTGCTAAGCAAATTAATCATTTTAAAATAATAATGTACAGTTTTTTTTATTTGAAAAATAATGATAGATGTTTTTGATAGGGTTAAAATCTCCTATAACTTCACCACAATTGTTATCAATTTGCTATATTTCTTTTTAATCTTTTTACTTTCCTATATATAGATGGTTATTTTTATTTCATATTGTTATATTCCATTGGCAACCTGCTTTGTATTCTATGAATTTTTCCATGTTACAACAAAATTTTTGTAGCCACTTAAAAAAAAATAGCTTACTATCCAGTTAATTTGATCAATCTCTTATTAACAATAGAGTACATCATTATCCACTATCACTCAAGGATAATCACTCTCAAATGACCTTTGCCAGGGTCTTAAATTTGTACCAGGTATAGATAAGTAAATTACTCTTTACTTTTAAGGTACTTTTCCTTAGCTTGTACTTGAAAAAATCTGTATTACAAATGATGTGAACTTGCATAAGTTATTTAGCTTCTAAACTCAGCCCTTTTATGTGTAAAAAACGAGGATGATAATAGAACCGCATTAGAAGATGACGTGATATTGGGCACCTGGGTGGCTCAGTGGGTTAAACCACTGCCTTCAGCTCAGGTCATGATCTCAGGGTCCTGGGATCGAGTCCCGCATTGGGCTCTCTGCTCAGCAGGGAGCCTGCTTCCTCCTCTCTCTCTCTCTCTCTCTGCCTGCCTCTCTGCCTACTTGTGATCTCTCTCTGTTAAATAAATAAAATCTAAAAAAAAAAAAAAAAAAAAAAAAGATGATGTGAGATCAATTCCTCTCATATACTAAGCAATCACTGAATGCTACTGATAAATGCATGGTATGGGTTTTTGTTGTTTTTTGTTTTGTTTTGATTTTAAAGATTTTATTTATTTGACAGAGAGAGACACAGCGAGAGAGGGAACACAAGCAAGGGGAGTGGGAGAGGGAGAAGCAGTCTCCCTGCTCAGCAGAAAGCCCGATGCGGGGCTCCATCCCAGGACACTGGGATCATGCCCTGAGCCAAAGGCAGATGCTTAATGACTGAGCCACCTAGGCGCCCTGAATGGTATGTTTTAAGCAAGATTCATCTCCAGTCAAAACAAATGGAAAAAGAACTTTGGGACTTTTAGTAACAGATATTAAATTGGGTTATGGACTTGCCCCAAGTGTAGGGGACAGCCCAAAGAAATGTAAGTCATACAATAAATGGACAATGTTAACTTCTGATCCAGCAGTGTCCAGCTTGCCTTCGTCAGGCACTGCCAGCCTGTCTCCTTGGTAGTCACAGACCACAACACAGCGAAACAGTGGCTCTCTACGCTGGCCACCTCAGGGCCTCCAGGCAAGCTAAGGCCAGCTCCTCTCAATTGTCAAGCAAATCTTGAAGCTCTACCAGACAAACAAGATGCTTTCCTGCAAAGAGCAGCATGTATTATTTTTCTTTAGCCTTTAAATGTCTAGTTGTTATTCCAAACAAAATTTTATAATGGGGCCCACATTTGGAATTTACTATAAGGTATTTTCCAAAGATTCTAAAATGCCTTGTATGGGGTTGAAGAAAAAAACTACTAGATTTTTCAGGTTTTTAACAAAGTTGAATTTAAATAAAAAAATTTTCATGGGCGCCTGGGTGGCTCAGATGGTTTAGCGTCTGCCTTCAGCTCAGGTCATGATCCCAGCGTCCTGGAATCGAGTCCCACATCAGGCTCTGTGCTTAGCACGGAGTCTGCTTCTCACTCCCCCTCTTTTCCCCCTGCTTGGGCTCTCTCACTCTCTCTGTCAAATAAATAAATAAAATTAACTCAATGAAAATAAATTTTTTAAAAAGATGAGAAAAAAAAGAAAACACAAAGAAACATTTTATTTTGAAATAATTTTAAATAAAATTTGCAAAAACAGCACAAAGTATTCCCATCTACCTTTCTATGAGATCCCCTAAATGTAAGCATTTTATTGTGCTTGCTTCATCATCCCTCTCCGCTGTTTTAAGTCACTGAATACTGTGTATGAGTTCAATGTGTGTTCTTCCTTTTTTTTTTTTTTAAAAGATTTTATTTATTTATTTGCCAGAGAGATCAATCACAGGTAGGTAGAGAGACTGGCAGAGAGAGAGAGAGAGAGCGGGAAGCAGGCTCCCTGCTGAGCAGAGAGCCCGATGTGGGACTCGATCCCACGACCCTGAGATCATGACCTGAGCCAAAGGCAGCGGCTTAACCCACTGAGCCACCCAGGCACCCTGTTCTTCCTTTTTTTAAAGTAAGCTCTGTGCTTACTTAAAAACTCAAACTCATGACCCCAACCAAGATCAAGAGTCACACACTCTACCAAGTGAGCCAGCCAGTGGCCCCTCAATGTGTTTTCTTTTCTTTTTTTTTTTTTTTTAAGATTTTATTTATTTATTTGCCAGAGAGAGAGATCACAGGTAGGTAGAGAGACTGGCAGAGAGAGAGAGAGAGCAGGAAGCAGGCTCCCTGCTGAGCAGAGAGCCCGATGCGGGACTTGATCCCAGGACCCTGAGATCATGACCTGAGCCGAAGGCAGTGGCTTAACCCACTGAGCCACCCAGGCGCCCCCTCAATGTTTTTTCTTTACAATCACTTCCTTCATGTGAACTGGTACTTGTTTCCTATAATTTACAACTCAGTGTATGATTTTAACATATATACAAAAGTATACACACACAGATACATACATTTATATTTTTTCAAAGTGATCAACACATATGGCCAAACAGTCAAATGGAAAAGATGGCTTTGTAACAGAAGGCTGTAGTTCTGCACTCAGCTCTGCTCCTCAGAGGCAATAAATATTTTAACCAGTCCTTTTTACTTTGGGTTCTTCCCCAGCCTACACATCTCTAAATCATACACTCCTACTGTTATTTTTTACTCATCAACTTTGGACATTTCCTTTTAACTTTCTACTTTGAAAACCAAGAATTTAGCCTACTTACTCCCTCCCTCCCATAGAGGTATCATTATTAAATACCAAATCAATTAAATACTAATTTAATAATAAATTACTATTCACTATTAAATACTAATCAATTAAATACTAAATCTCCACTTTTGTTCTATAGAAAGACAACTGCTCTCCCACTTTGTAATCAGAGGATATTAGCATTTTAATTATTTACCCTCTCCCCTTCATCTAAAGTCTAAAAAAAGTAAACTTTTTTTTTTTTAAGATTTTATTCATTTATTTGTCAGAGAGACAGAGAAAGCACAAACAGAGGGAGCTGCGGGCAGCAGGAGAAGCAGACTCTCTGCTGAGGAAAGAGCCTGAGCAGGGACTTGATCCCAGGACCCTGTAATCCTGACCTGAGCTGAAGTCAGGTGCTTAACCAACTTCTTGGCCATCCAGGCACTTACACTGTCAATTTATAACATTTTCACCTTGTTCCATTATTTGTCTAAGTTCATCTTATGAAAGGGAAAACTAATATGAATTTACATTTCCATAATGATGTAAACATGAGTCATTGCAGAGTAAGTAGCACGCTAAGAGCCCTTTTCCACAAGGCCAAGATCATGACCCCCTGTCACTTAGTGGAGTGTCAAATTGGAATGGGGATTCTACCTTTCACCTCCACCAAATCCCTTAATAGAATCTTCATGTTTTCCCAACTTTTTACTATTACCTGATCAGTTGCTGTCTGGGTATCTTTGGGCTTACCTTTTCTTTCTCAGGTTTTGTGAGCACAAAGGAATCCCTAAAATTCCAGAATGTGCTTCTCTGGTTCTCCATGGAAAATTTTCTTTCTTTCTTTAGAGCAGCCTTCCATTTTAATTGGTTGCCAAGAATGAAACCAATTCGGAAGATTTCACATAAATTCTAGATTTCTGTCTTCTATTGAAAAATTACAAGATTAGTTATGTGGACTCAGATTCTGCAGTAATGTGCAACAGCACTGTTTTCCTTCCCTTTCCTTGTCTGGCCCCTGAGGTCCTGGGTTTTCAACTCTTGAAATACAGACTTCCACTTAATCTTCTTGGCTCCAGCCCCACATCTCACTCCTGCCTCTCTCAGGTTCCAGAGGGCAGGCCATGCCTTTCTGGAACTGTAGCACCTCCTTATGTATTCCCCCTAACTTACTGTGTGGTCCACAAACCAGAACAGTTTCAATGGTATCAGATGCAGAAGCTCATGCTCCATCCTAGATCTACTGAATATAATCTGCAGGTTAACAACATTCCCTTGGTGACTCTTAGGCAGATTAAGAAAAGAACTGGTCTAGACTGTAGTTTCCCTGTCCTTGCTTCCTTGGACATTCCCTCCCCGCCCCCTTTTTGTCTTCCTAGGTTTATTCAATTATCTCATACTTGAATGTTCCCCACCCCTTCCACTTCATCATCAATTTTGTAGATGTAGTTTTAATTTTCATTTATTTTCCATTATTTAATAGGATCTCTAGAGACAAGGGGGAAAAAAATCTGTGTGGTCAGTAATTCAACAATTTGATAGCTCTTAAAACACTAGAGCAATAGAAAATTTTGCCATGCCCTGTTTTTGTTTTATTTGCTTGCTTATGTTTTTTACCTCTCCTCTCAATAAGAGCACAGATGGGAGAGGTGATGGCAGATGTTTATGATCTTGATGGAACAGTTCCTCATGCAGGAGTCTCCTGATGCCCTCTGGTTGATTACTTTACACCTGAAAAACCGGTGGCCACCATACTGCCAGAAGTACTGGCATAAAAAAAAAAAAAAAAAAAAAAAAAAAAAAAAAAAAAAAGGCAAACAAAGGAAACAGCTTAGCGGAGACGTGCAAAACCATGTTTCTTTGTTGTTCTGGGTGTATTTTTATTTTTAGCCTCACAACTGCTACTGTACATTTGTCCCAGCCAGTCATCCAAGTATTTGTGGAAATTAACTGCAATGTTATGAATGTTTCACAGATGGATGAACCAAAGCTGATGAGAAAACAAACTGGTTCTGATCTTTTCACCATTTTGGGGATCTGAGTTTTATCTGGCTGAAAATAAATGTTTTCAATCAGAAACTGTACGGGAATGCCTGAGTGGCACAGTCAGTTGAGCCTCGGACTCTCGGTTTCGGCTCAGGTCTGATCACAGGGTAGTGGGGTTGAGTCTCACGTTGAGCCCTGAGCTCCGTGCAGCGTCTGCTTGGGTTTTCTCTCCCTCCCCCTTTGCCCCTCCCCACCCTGTGCACTCTTTCTCTTTTTCAAATAAATACAACTTTTAAAAAGAGAGAAAAAAGAAAATGTACCACATAGAGATTTTTTTCTTCCCGCCGGAAACTGAATATCCTACTAAAAGTGGCTTGAACTAGTGTCTCTCAAAATTGGCTGCACATTGGAATTAACTGGGAAACCTGGCTCCCACTGGCCGAGGTCTGATCTCATTGGTTGGGGTGTGACCGAGGCATCGAAAATGATTCCCAGGTGCAACCAAGGATGAGAACCACAGACTGAAACGATGCGGACACTTACTGTTTCATTTAACCAGAAGTCTGGAGATGGCACTGCAGGCAAGGCCTGGGGGTTCGGTAATGTCATCAAGGACCCAGGCTCCTCCCAACTTTCTCCTTAGTCATTCTCAGGGTCTCCACCCTGATACTGATGGCTGCTGTAGCTCCAAACACAGAGTGGTCAAACACAGCAGGAAAAGGGGAGATCAAAACCCCCGGCCTCTCACTTGTCCCTCTAGAAAAACTGTCCAGGGAAATCCCACCCTGACCCCTTTGCCTCAAGAGATTTCTCCTTATTTCATTGGCTAGAAGGCTCTTAGACCAACGGCCAGTGAAGGAGAATGGCTTCTGTCAATTGCTTTTTACAAAAGAAAATGAGGGTTTCCTTAAACTAAGTAAAAAGAAGGGGATGACTATTGGGTGGGCAACTGACAGCATCTGTCTCTGTAACCTTGTTATCCCAAACAAACGAACAGTAACTCATCATTAACCTATGGATGCCATCAGGCTCTGTAGGACCCCATGTTAATCTTTATTTTCTTTTTGGAACAGTTCTAACTATTTATAAGAAGTAATATTCCATGACTTTTAATTCTTTCTTAGAGGTCTTCCAAAAAACAAAGAGAAATTTAATTTAAAAATAAACAGAATAAAATTCATTCCATCTTGGTGGTTACCATATGGGCTCATTGACACCTTTTTTTTTTTTTTTTTAAGATTTTATTTATTTAGGGATGCCTGGGTGGCTCAGTTGGTTAAGCGGCTGCTGTCAGCTCAGGTCATGATCCCAGCAACCTGGGATTGAGTCCTGTATCAGGCTCCTTACTTGGCAGGGAGCCTGCTTCTCCCCCTGCCTCTGCCTGCCACTCTATCTGCCTGTGCTCACTCTCTCTGACAAATAAATAAATAAAATATTTTTTAAAAATGTAAAAACAAAAAAAGATTTTATTTGTTTATTTGACAGACAGAGATCACAGGTAGGCAGAGAAAGAGGAAGGGAAGCAGGCTCCCTGCTTAGCAGAGAGCCTGATGCGGGGCTTAATCCTAGGACCCTGGGGTCATGACCTGAGCCGACAGCAGAGGCTTTAACCCACTGAGCCACCCAGACGTCCCTGATTGACACCTTTTATAAATTTAAGATACATTATGGGATTTTATTGATCTTATTTTCATTGGTTCATGTTTTGCCATTTCATCATTTAGGGAATTCTCTTATCATACCCTTCAATTTTTTCTATCTATATTTTAAAAGGCAAATAAATTATAAGAAAAGGGTAAAATGATGGAATCACCCAAAAGGATGATGCAAATCAGTGGTTAAAAAAAAAAAAAAAAAACCAACGAGGGGTGCCTGGGTGGCTCAGTGGGTTAAGCTTCTGCCTTCGGCTCAGGTCATGATCTCAGGGTCCTGGAATCGAGTCCCGCATCAGGCTCTCTGCGAGGCAGGGAGCCTGCTTCCTCCTCTCTCTCTCTGCCTACCTCTCTGCCTACTTGTGATCTCTGTCTGTCAAATAAATAAAATCGTAAAACAAAAAAACAAAAAACGGTTATCCTTCAGTTCTCTTATTGCATTGCCCAAAGTATTGCATCAGTTTTCCAGGAGGAATAAAAGAAGACTGGAGGAACTATTTTATAGTTTGCTTTAAGATTTCACAGAACAAGATGAGATTTCAGAATTTCTCATTCTCCAACCATAGCAGCAAACAAAAAATTGACAAGATGAGATGTTTCAAAATTGTTAGATGAATCAGAAGATAAATGCAAAGACACAGATAGCAACACTCTAGACTCTAATGGTGGTGGAATTGATCATATAAATGAAACCACAGATTACGAATTTTCAGATGATGGTGTTACTGATGAATTTTCTCAAACTCAAAAATCAATAAGTGACCTGTATTATTTCTTAGGACAGAAAGGGAATGTGGCATTTTCATCCAGTTGGCCATTCATTCGACAGGAAGCATGTTATTACTACACAATATTTTGCGACAAAAACCTGGACTCTCTTTTGCTTAAAGGACATATGATGGCATTCTTTATATTTTTCCTATTGTTTGTGTGCCAATATTCGTTTGAAGTGGTGGTTATGTATAAATTCTTGTGAACTTTCCTAATAAAGGTTTGTTTTGTTTTTTTGTTTTGTTTTGTTTTGTTTTTACTTACTATCCCTTTATTTTTCTACAAATTAATATCATGACTTTAAAGTGGTATAATGAATATCATTTTTGGTGTATTGGCAAAGATCATTCAGATTACCCAGTTGTGGCTCAGAATCCTTTATCTGTGTCAATGAGGAAAACATTGTTTAGAAGAGGTACTGTGCCAAGCTTTGAAGATACTCAAAAACAGGTCTGCTCTCAAAGAGTTATAACCACTGTTGTATGTCAGGAATATAAATTCTCTCCCGTTAGCTACAAATGCCATGTAACATTTTTCATTGTCAACTATAGGATATCCTCAGTATTTTCCCCTACTTCTCCCAATGTTAACACCTTAAACAACTGTAGTAGAATTTCAAAGCCAAGAAACTGACATTGGAACAATCCATACAACTCATTCAGATTTTACCAGTACAGATTTATTTGTGTGTGTGTATAGCTCTATGCCATTTTAAAATATATAAAGCCTCGTGAAACCATCACCATGATGAAGATATTCAACTGTACCATCACCACAAGACTTGCTTTATAGACATATCCCCCCTCCCCATTTTAACTCTGGCAACCACTAATCTATTCCCCAACTCTATATTATTTTAAGAATAGTATATAAATGGAATCACATGGTAGAACAGAAAACAAATTATCTTTTGAGACTGACTTTTTTTCAGTCAACATAATTCTCTTGAGTTTAATCCAAACTGTTGTATGTATCAGTATTTTGTTCTTTTTTGTTGTTGAATACTGTACTCTAATGTGATACACCTTTTGTTTCACCATTTAGCCATGGAGGGATATTTGCTTAGTTTCTAGTGCAAGTCTATTAAGAGCAAAGCTGCTATGAACAGATATATTCCTGTCTGGTTCGTTTGGGATAATAAGGTTACAGAGACAGAAGTAAATTTTCATTTCTCTGAAATAAGTGACTAAGAGCTCAATTGCTGGTCATATAGAAAGTCCGTTTTCCTTTTGAAAGAAATTGCCAAATTATTTTCTAGAGTGGTGGTACCATTTTACAATCCCACCAGCAATACACGAATGATCTATGTCCTACCTTGCATTTGGTGTTGCCACTATTTTTCATTTTAGCTGCTCTGATATGTGTATAATGGTGTCTCATTGTTGTTTTAATTTGCATTTCTCTAATGGCTGATGAGACTCAACATTTTATCCTGTGTTTATTTGCCATCTGTAAATCCTCTTAGCGAAATGTCTGTTGATGTCTTTTGCTCATTTTCTAGTTGGACTGTATGTTTTGTTTCGTTTTTAATGCTGAGTTTAAGAGTTCTTTATATATTCTAGATATACCCAGCTACTATTTTTAATCAGCTGCTGTAGCATTTAATTTGAGGGAGAAATGATGTCACGAAGAGTCTCTATCTCATTGAGCCACACGAATACTCCTCCCTCTTTAGAAAAACCATCTATATCAATTCCAATCCAGCTGTCTTCATCGTGGACACTCTTGGGGTTGGGGGGTAGGTTCCAACCTACAGCAAAACATTTCATTTGCTATTAATCTGTTCCATACTCTAAAAATCGAGTGCCAGCTCTTCATCCTTCTTTCTCGAGGGTTTTTCTTATCAGAGTCCCAAAGCAGTTGAGATAATACTGACACAGCAATTTTTCTCTTTGTTTTTAATTTCTCCCCCCTGCTTTTCCACTTTCATTAGATGGGTTTCTTCTGCCCATTCATTTTTCTGCTTCCGTATAAATTTAGCTTTCCCCTGCTATGGCAATGGCACTCACTTCTACACTCAACTTCTATTCACTCTACTGAACCTTTGCAGCTCAGTTCCTCAGCTTAACTGATTCTGCTTCTGTATCCAAATTCCAGGTTTCTGGGAGAGAGACTGGATCCCTGAATATTGGGGTCATTTGTGCACTTTCAGCACAGCTGTGGCCTGGAGAAGTGAAGTCAAGTGGCAAGTGATAGGTTTGTTTTTAAATTCATCTAGCCTGGGATGCCTCGGTGGCTAAGTCAGTTAAGCACAGGACTCATGATTTTGGCTCAAGTCATGATCTCACAGTCATGATCTCAGAGTCATGGAGTAGAGTCCCAGGTCTAGCCCTGCTTTGCATCGGGCTCTGTGCTCAGCAGGGAGTCTGCTGGAGATTCTTCCTCTCCCTCTGCCCCTACCCCACCCCATGCTCTCTCTCTCTAAAATAAATAAATCTTTAAAAAAATTAAATATAGACTAAATTTCTAAAATTGGTTAGACTATTCAGATATTTCTTTCTTCAAATCAGTTTTTTAAAATAACTTCATAGAAGACATCCCATACAGTCACCCACTTAAAGTATACAATTCAGTGGTTTTTAGTAAATCAGAGTTGTGCAATCACTGCCACTACCCAATTCCAGAACATTTCATCACTCCAAAAAGAAACCTTGTCCCCATTGGCAGTCACTCACCCTTTCCTCTTAATCCATACCCTTAGGCAACCACCCGAACACTTTGTCTCTATAGATTTGCCTATTCTGGACATTTCATATAAATGGAATCATAGGGTACATGGTCTTTGTGACTGGCTTCTTTCACTTATCATCCTTTCATATTTTATCCATATTATAACCTGTACCAGGACTCCCATTTCTTTTTATTGCCAAATATTCCATTGCGTGAATATACCAAAAGTTTAACCATGCATCACATGATGGATATTTAGGTTGTTTTTACTTTTTAGGTATATAAATGATGGTGCTCTGAACTTTCATGTACCAATTTTTGTGTATACATGTTTTTATCACTCTTGGATTTATACCTAGTTGTGGAAATGCTGGGTCATATGAGAACTCTAACCTTTAGAGGAATCACAAATCTGTCATGTTCAATTCCTACATTCCAGTATCTGAGAATTCCAGTTTCTCCATATCCTCCTCACCAAGACTTGTTATTGTCCATCTTTTTCATTATAGCCAACTTAGTGGGTGTGATATATCTCTTTGAGGTTTTTATTTGCATTTTCCTGCTGGCTAGATACTGAGCACTTTTTCATCTGTTTATAGGGCATTTGTTTATTGTCTTTGGAGAAATGTCTGTTCAAGTCCTTTGACCACTTTTAAATTGGATTGTCCTTTAATTATTGAGTTTTAAGAGTTATTTATACATTCTAGATGCAAGTCCCTTAGCAGGTATTATTTGCAAAAAAAAAAAAAAAAAAAGTTCCCATTCTGGCTTTTTCACTTTCTTGATGGTGTTTTTGAAGCACATTTTAAATTTTGATGTTGACTTTGCCTTATTTTTTAATTCCAGTTAATTTACATAGTGTAATATTAGTTTCAGGTATACAAGATAGTGATGCAACAATTCTGTGCACATCACTTCGTGCTCATCATGACAAGTGCATTCCTTAATCCCTATCACCTATTTCACCCATTCTCCCACCCACGTATTTTTTGTTGTGTTTCCTTCTGATGCTATATCTAAGAAACCATTGTTTAATCCAACGTCATAAAGATTTACATTTGTTTTCTTCTAAAAATCGTTTGTAGCTTACATTTAAGTCATAATCTATTTGGAGTTAATTTTTTTTTTTTTTTTTAAGTAAAAATGTATGGGGATGCCTGGGTGGCTCAGTCAGTCAAGCATCTGCCTTTAGCTCAGGTCATGATCCCAGAGTCCTGGGATTGAGTCCCACATTAGACTCTTTGCTCAGCTGGGAACCTGCTTCTCCCTCCACCTGCTACTCCCCACGCTTGTATGCATGCTCTCTGACAAATAAAATCTTAAAAAAAAAATATGCACGTGTTTACATGTATCCAGTTGTCCTGGCACCATTTGTGGAAAAGACTAACATTTTCCCATTGAATTGCTCCACCAACCTTGTGAAAAATCAATTGACAGTGAGAGTTTATTTCTAGACTCTCAATTCCATTGCATTGATCTATAGGTCTACTCTCCTGCCAGGACCACATTGTCTTCATTGTTATAGCTTCACAAAGTTTTGAAATTATGAAGTGTGAATCCTCCAACTTGTTCTTTCTTTTTAAAGATTATTTTGGCTATTCTGGGCTCCTTAAATTTCTATATGAATTTTAGGATGAACTTGTCATTTTTTGCAAAAAACAAACAAAAACCAAACCCAGCTGGGGTTTTGATCAAGAATGCATTGAATCTGTAGATCAGTTTGGGGAATATGGCCATTCTAATAATGCAGTGTTAAGTCTTCTAGTCCGTAAATACAGGGTGTCTTTGCATTTATTTAGGTCTTCTTTTATGTCTTTCAACAATGTTTTGTAGGTCAGAGTATAAAGTTTTGCTTACCTGTCAAGTGTATTCCTAAGTATTTTAGAGTTTTGATGTCTTAAGTCACTTTTACTAAGCTCTGCTTTTGTAGGTACTTATTTCATCAAAATTTTCCAACTTACTGTCATAAAGTTATTTATAATAGTCCTGAATTGGTCAGTGTTCAACCAGAGAAATAGAACTAGCAGGAAAATATATTAGAAGATTTCTTGCAGGAATTCACTCACACAGTTATGGAGATTAGAAGGCAAGTCTGAAACCCTAGATATACAGTGTAGACCTCTAGGAAGGGCAGGCAGGAAATCTGGCTTGAGCTGAAACTGCTGTGTACAGGTTTATTTCTTCTCCCTCAGGAGAGCCTCAGTTCTGCTCTTTAAGAAAGTCTTTCAACTGATTGAATCAGGCCCACCCACATTATCTAGGATTATCCTACTTAAAGTCACCTGATTATAATATAATCTGTAAAATACCTTCATAGCAGTACATAGGTTAGTGTTTCACTGAATAACTGGCAGATGTGGCCTAGGCAATTGACAGACAAAACTGATCATGATAGGCCTCTTTCAAAAATCTGTACCATTTGTAGTTAATACATTCCTTTCTATTCCTAGAATCACTTATCACTCTTTTTCTATTATGATTAATCTTGCCAGATATTTTCCAAATTCGTCTTTCAAAGAACCAACTTTTGGCTTTCTGATCCCATTATGTTTATTTTCAATTCCATCACTTTTTACCCTTTATGATACAGGGTATCATAAACAACAAGACCATCACCAGCAAAAGGCAACACTTCAAATTTTAGGTTTGAGTTGTTTGGTTTTCTTTTGGATTTTTTGGGTCCTTTTTTTATACATTTTGGGACCATGAATTTGGACAGCATATCTATGTGAAAGAAAAAACACATGCACAGAAGAAAGCCTGATGACATACACCAAAATATTAACAGTGGTTACCTCCAGATATTAGGATTGGAGGGGATATTCCTCCTTATTCTTCCCATATTAAAAAAGTTGTACTTCTGGGCCCTCTTGGTTGCCGTTGATTAAGTGTCCGATTTCAGCTCAGGGCATGATCCAAGGTTCCTGGGATCAAGCCCTGCGTGCCTGTGTTGGGCTCCCTATTCAGCAGGGAGTCTGCTTCTCCCTCTCCCCCTGCTTGTATTCTCTCAAATAAATTAATAAAATCTTTTAAAAATTATGACTTCTATTATAATGCATACATGTTGAAAACTAATATAAACTAATAATTAATATAAATTAATATAAAACTAATAGAATACTGTATGTCAACTCAAACTAAAAAAATGTATACACTTCTAATTAAATGAAATGCCGGATTTTTAAAAAGATCTTTTCAATGCAGGATTCTTGATTGATCCTAGATTGGGTGGTTGGCAGGGAGGGAAGGCTAAAGGATGCTTTAGGGGAAATTTTAATATGAAATGCATTTTAGGTAATAATGCTCTTCTGTTAGATTTCTTTGGTATAATATATTGTGGTTACATAAAAAAGAATGTCTTTGTTCTTCGGGGACACAGCTTGAGGCACTGAGGGTGAAATATTATGATGCATATTTCAAAGGGCTTGGGAAAAACCCTATTTATAAAGCATATATTACAAAATGTCAACAGTAAGTCAATCCTCAGATAAAGGTTGAATTATGTTCACTGCACTACTTGAAATTTTCCTTAGGTGTGAAAATTTTCAAAATAGAAACCTGAGGAAAAATTACATACTTCTATAATAAAGCCGTTGGAAAACAAGAAAGACCCATAAGACAACCAGTCACTGATTAAGATACTTTCTACATGGATGGGTCGCATCTTTTTGTCTACAGGGATCTGTTTCATGTTGGTGACAGTGGCTCACCACAGGCTGCTGCACTGATACGATAGGCTGTAGATTACCACAGCGCCCAGAGGTGGCAGGCATAACTCAGTGCTCACTCACTTGCTCTCTGGAATAATCAGATGATGCTCTTTTGATGAATATAAAGTATAAAAAGAACCTCCTCTTTGAGAAGTTTTTACTATTTCATACAAAGAATGAAATTAAACAAATGGCTATATTCTACAGCACATAACAAGCTCAGAATGGGCAATATTATTGAAATCATGATGGTGGTTAATATATTCATTCACTTCCATTTCCATTTTCCCACTCTTAAGTCCCAATTCTCTGAAAAAAATTCTTTTTAAAGGTTTAATCTTATATAGCAAAGGAATAAAGGTAATGTTTCTTGGTTTTCAAGTTCTGATTTAAAATTTAAACCAAGTCAATACAAAAATGTTCCTTCAACCAAATAAAAACCCTTTTTGGAACACCTGGTTGTCTCAGTTGGTTAAGCCGCTGCCTTTAGCTCAGGTCATGATCCCGGGGTCCTGCGATCAAGTCCCACATCAGGCTCCTTGCTCAGCAGGGAGCCTGCTTCTTTCTCTGCCTCTGCCTGCCACTCTGTCTGCTTGTGCTCTCTTGTGTGCACTCTCCGACAAATAAATAAAATCTTTAAAAAAAAAACAAAAAAACCCACCTTTTCCTTCAAATCCTTAGTATTATCAGGTTCCTATGGAACTGTAATAACTGAAGGACTATATCCTATGTACAACAAATAAGTTGAAGAAATAAAAATAAATGTATGTCTACAAACATGTTTTCCAAAGTACTATAAACTTTTACCTCAACTTCTTGAAATAAAAATTCATCCAGTATTCAGAACAAAATCAAATAATGAAGCAACATCAAATACCCAATAGCATAACTAATAATAGCCAACATCTATATAAAACATTACTACGTACTAGGAACTAAGTGCTTTTATCTCATTTAATTCCCATAACCCTAAAGTAGGTACTATTATTATACCCATTTTACAGATGAGTGGTCAAAGGCTAGAAACTTGTCCAAGGTTTATTTGGCTGGTAGGTATTACAGGGAGTCTTCAGACGCAGGTTGTTTGGCTTTGAAATCTGTGCTCCTAACCACTGCACTATAATGTCCCTCTATACTAGCTACTAATTAAAAAGTCAGAAATGCATTCCTTCCTAACCTTAGTCATCATGATAAAGCGTACCTTTGGCTTCTACATATCTGAATTTTCAACATTTTATATTCCTTCCAACATATAATACCATCCTCAATTCTGAGCCACCTGATTTATTTTTACTATAACCCCCCTTTCATCCCCACCCCTGTGTACTCTGCTCTCATTAAGTGGCTGCATTTATATTAAACTCTGCTTAGAATAATAACCAAAAATATATGAAATAATTAAATCTTGTTTGTCCAAAATTAAAGAGGAGTTCAACACTTTCCCTAACTCTTCAACTACTCTCTTATCAAGGCTTCAAAGACTTGCTCAGGAAAGTACTGCTGATGATGATAACCAGAGTATCTTACCAAGAACACATTATGCCCTGGGCTGAAATACTATCAAAACAGTATCCACAATCTTCTTTTCCATGTGTATGATGCTTAGCAGGATGGGGATGATGGTGGAAATTATGGCAATAAATATAAACTGTATTTTCTAGAAACACTTTCATTTCATGGAAATACAATGTTAAGACCACAGCAAGCTAAATATGGAAATGTGAAAGTCATTTATTTTTTAAAAACCAGGCAAATACAAAGACAACTGAAACCCATATGTGAAGAAATTTCTGAAACAAACAAAATAAAAAAATCTCATCTAAAAAATCATTTACATGTTTAGGGTTCATATTAAAAAACATGGTCCCTAGTTCAGTATAGACATAGAGAAGAGTCTATGGTAACAAACCTGGAGGACAATTTCTGTAATACTTCTCCGTACATGACATAAACCGAACGAGGAAACCCCTTGAAGGTACTTCAGTGTTCAGAGGTTTTAAGACACTGGCTTTGATGATTTTAAAGGTAAGAAACAACACCAAACTGGCTTCCACTAGGACACGCCAGTGGCTTCACATCGGTGACTAATCACAGTGTTTCTCAATGTCCCTCCATTTGGGAGCAGAGCAATCTGCAGAGATGACAGTTTTTACACATGCCCTGTCACCTACACCAATATAATCACCACATTATCTTACGAAGACAGGTAGTTGTCACTAAACTCTCAAAAATATATAATAAGTTTTCTAAATTTTTTTTTTTTTAAAGTCCAGGTTTATCAATGATGAATAAAAAATCCATTACCCACTTTCCCACTTTCTTTAACTCTATTCCTGCTTAAATGCAAAAGCTGACAGCTTCTGATTGGTCGAAAGATCTAAAGGTTTTTGCTTTTTAGGCAAATTCAGATTCTCCTTTGCTTTTTCCTTCTCATTTTCAGTTTCATAACTTTCATCAACCACATGTTTTCGCTTCTTTGCTTCAGCTCCATCACTTGTAGTTCCTCCTTTGGCCTTGGAAGCCCATGCCTTTGTAAAAATATGGGAGGAGGAAAGATTTTTAGGCAGTAACAAAGAAATAGGAAGAAAATTATTTCCTTTCTTTTCCAGGTAAAAATCCATATATAAAAGAGCAAAATTTTTTTTTTAAAGCAGCATAATTAGCACTTGAATTGTTAAGCTAATCATTAAGGGTTCTCATTGTTAACAGATTTTACTTAATTGCAGAGCACGTTAAAAAATTTACATTCTACCTCTAATATTTCAATCTAAACTCTGCTTGTATTTAACCATATTAAGTGCAAAATATTATAACAGCAGCTACTTTTTAAAAAATGAAACTTTTTGAGATTATTTATAAGCAGTTGTAGGTAACAATACAGAAGGATCTCATGTACCAGTTTCCCGGTTTACCCCAATAGGAGCATCTTGCAAAACAAATGTAGTATCACAATCAGGGTACTGACATCAATACAATTCCTCTCTTTTTTATTTCTACTCCTATGTGTGTTGTGTATATTTAATTCCAATGTAGATTCCATGTTCAAGATACAAAACAGTTCCATCATTATAAGGATCCCTCATGTTGTCCCCCAAACCTACACTTCCTACCCAGGTCCCCACTCCTGGTAATTAGTGCTCTATTCTTCATCCCTATCACTTTGTCATTTCAGGAATGACATTTCAGATATTCTTTAAGGACTGGCTTCTATTCACTAAGCAAGAACCTTATGAAGTTCAGTCGTTTCCATTTGTCTCTTATTCACTGACTGAATGACTGATTTTTTAAGGAGGTTCCACACCCAGCATGGAGACCAACGAAGGGCTTGAACTCACAACCTTGAGATCAAGAACTGAGCAGAGATCAAGGGCCCGATGCTTAACTGATTGAGGCACCCAAGCGCCCCTCCATCAGTCTCTTAAATCTATTTTAATATGTAATAGTTCCTCCTTCTTCCACTTTGCTTCTTTTCCCGTTTCTTTACTACAGAAAAGGAACCCTTTGAAGCTGCAGAATTTCTCACATTAACAGACTGGATTTAAGAAAACATTTAAGGTTTACCTTAACAATACTAATTACATTTTTAAGTATTCAAATACACAATCACAACCTTTACTAAGTCTCTTCCTCTTCTGCTGTATAAAACCATTCAAATGCCATTTTATCTAATTCTTTAGAATTTCTATCCTCTTATAAATTCTTATAAAAAATGAGAAGTATGAAGTTGCCAGTGAAATTCTAATAAGGCTAGAGGTGGTTAAACCAGTTTCTAGCCTCCTCATTTTGTAATGCACTTTATTCTTAAAATCCAGTTTATCGAGGCAGGTATCTATTTCACCAGGTGCCCATGCTGTGTACTGTCAGCCCTGGGGAAGTGAAATCTGAGGATTTAACTGATATACCCTGAACATTCCTTCCCCTTGCACCAGAAAGCTGCTCCTAGCCCTCCCTCACATGGCAGAAATTACATGAGGAGCAATAGGTACCAGCCACCTGTCCTAATTTCCAAGTGAAAGGCTATAATAGAACACTACCTTTTCTCCCCAAAAGCAGTATTCTCATTTTGGGTTTTTTGGGGTTTTTTTTTTTTTCCTTAAAGTAAGCTCTATACCCATAGTGAGGCTTAAACTCACAATCCCAAGATCAAGAGTCACTTGCTCTACTGACTGAGCCAGCCAGACAGTCCAGTATTCTCACTTTGTATTCAATGTGTAGTACATTGAAGTACACAGCATTTTAAAAAATTCTTCTTAAATTACAAGAACCTTAAAATCCAAACATGTGAATTTCATTTTTACTTATTCACTTAGTTTGCTTTTGATTTAGAAGTAATGTAATTTTTCTTAGAGTAGCCTACTAACTTGCATTATATAGGAACTTATATACAGATATAAACAGTATATCTACCCCAAATTTAACCCCGGCACTAAATAATAATTATTACACACCCACGCAGTCAAAGCTGACATTTCAGTTATTTAATTCCCTCTCAACCAAGAGTGTACCAGAGTATCTGCAATTTCCAAAAACAGAAAAAGGGAATTATCTGTAAGAATTTTTAAAATCTGGGAATTTAATAAGATCTCAATCTCAGCAAAATTATCCTTACCTTCCTTTCTTCAGCTGACAATACTCTAAATCTCATCATTCCTTCTTTTATTATGTCTGCTTCATCTGAAAAGTTAGGATTGTCAGACAAAATACTACTTCTGTTTTCTTCTAGCCACATCTGGAACCCAGTCTTTGGCCTAAAATAGCAATTATGTGAAAAAAATTTTATACTTAAAATGCAGTTTAAAGTGCTTTATGATTTTTCAGGTTAGTAATGAACCATTAGTCTTTGCATACCTATATAAAGTAAGAGAGACACAATTAATTTTTTTTAAAGATTTTTTTTTTTGACAGAGCACAAGCAGGGGGAACAGGAGAGGGAGAAGCAGGGAGCCTGATGCCAGCTTGATCCCAGGACTCTGGGATCATGACCTGAGTCAAAGGCAGACACTTAACCAACTGAGTCACCCAGGCGCCCCGAGAGACACAATTAATTACATCTGTTAATATTCATACTACATATTACCCTGGAGACCATGGGAATAACGAACTGAAAAATCCTTTGTAAGATCAATTCAAAGATTTTACATATTTGTATTTTCCAAGTGGAGCAACCATGAACTCTACCCTTTCAGCTCTTTTTAGAATACCTACACACTCAAGATCTCCAATTCCCCTCAGCCCCGCTGGGCCAGTAAAATTTTTCCAAGTATCTTTGGTGGGTTCTCTTTCCATTTCCCAAACCAGCTATTTGAAATTCTTATTTCTCTCAAGATCCTTACCCAACCCCTCTCTGCTCTCATAGCTGACCTGGGAGTGGGGGTCCTTTCTTGTGCAACTATTATGTAAAGCATAAACACAGCACACTTGTCAATTTCATTAGACTTTACTTCTGACACAATTGTCTTTAGGTCATAAGCAAAGGTTTTTAACGTAAACATTTAATATTTACTGAGCACTTACTATGTGCTAGGCATTGTTCTAAAAGCCATGTATTACCTCATTTCACCCTATAAGATAGGTGCAATTACTGTCTCCATTCCATGGATGAGGAAATTGAGGCTCAGAAACTTGAAATAACTTATTCCAGATTACACAGCAGAAATCAGACCCGGGATTGAACAATTTGGCAGTGTGACTCCAGCGTCCCCATGCTTAACACATCAGCTCTACTACTGCCCCACACTACCCTGTAGCCAAATGGAGCCTGAATAATAAATTTAAGGACACAGCAAAAATTAGATGCAAAAATACCACAGAAAAATATTTATGATAAAATTTTAAATGGAACCAGAAAGACAGGATATAACATTATAGCTCTAATACAAATCTCGTTAAATATAAAATCTTAATTTTACTAAAAAAAGATAGGGAAGAATTACCTTTATGAGTAATTGCGGGATTTTGCCTAAACTTTTTAATTTTTAGAAAAACAAGCTATTAAAAAAATATTATTAGTCTGGCTAGAACTACTTGCCCAATTTTTGGAAATATCCTAATATACTTCTACTTTCAGAAAAATAATAGAGCAAATAAAAATAAACAGCAACACTAAACAAAGGTTCTTGAATTTCTAGAAATATTCATTTTAATCAAACTTGGGGCAAGTCTAGCTAATAGCTTACAATCTCTCCCCAAACAGCTATTGTTCAAGAGAAAAACAAAATCGAACATTTCTCTTCTGATTGAGTATATCAACATTTGTGACAAAATATTTAGTTAAGGGGTGCCTGGGCGGCTCAGTGGGTTAAGCCTCTACCTTCGGCTCAGGTCATGATCTCAGGGTCCTGGGATCAAGCCCCGCATCGGGCTCTCTGCTCAGCGGGGAGCCTGCTTACCCCCCTCTCTCTGCCTGCCTCTTTGCCTACTTGTGATCTCTCTCTCTCTCTGTCAAATAAATAAATAAAATCTTTTTAAAAAAATTTAGTTAAGCAGTGATAATTCTTTAATGAAATTTCATGTAAGTAAGTTTTCTGTATAGCTCACTGATAGTAAAAAAAAAATTGGAATCTTCTTAAATAAAATCTTCATCATTTAATATCTGATTTGAATTCAGGACAAAAATGGGAAAAATAAAAACCAAAGCTACTCCTCAGATTAAATTGGTTAACATGAGTGGCACCTGGCTGGCTCAGCTGGTAGAGCATGCAGCGTCTGAACTTGGGGTAATGAGTCTGAGCCCTATGTTGAGTATAGAAATTACTTAAAAAATAAAACCTTTAAGGGGCACCTGGGTGGCTCAGTGGGTTAGTATCTGCCTTTGGCTCAGGTCATGATCTCAGGGATCCTGGGACTGAGTCCCATGTCGGGCTCTCTGCTCAGCGGGGAGTCATCTTCTCCTTCTCCCTCTGCCCCTCCTCCCTGCTTGCGCTTGAGCGCTCTCTCACAAGAAAATAAATAAAAATCTTTAAAAAAAAGAGAGACCTCAAGAAATGTGGTAACATATTACACTGGCAGACAAATAGGATACAGGCAAATAAGAACTCTCATATTGCAGGAGGCACAGAAAATGATACAACATCAACAGAGAAAAATTTGGCAATATCTATTGAAATTACAAGTGCACATTAACTTGAAGCATACAGGAATTCATCTTATAGCTATAGGTATATGTGAGAAATGACATTCATATGAAGTTATTCTTTGTGCTACCGTTTGTACTAGCAAAAGACCAGCAACCACCTTCTGTCCACCAGTAGAGAACTGAATAAATTATGGTATATCCATTCAGTGTATGTGAAAAGATTAAAGAAACTCTTTATGTAGTAATATGAGATGCTCTATAAAAAATGTTAAATGAAAAGAAGCAAGGTACAGAATAACATGTATGCTACCATTTCTGTAAAAATAAAAAAACAGATAAATCTAAGTGTTTGAACATGCACAAAAAATATTGGAGGGCTATGTGAGAAATCTGTTGTAGTGACTGTGCAAGAGGGGAACTGGGTGGACAGGAAAGATGTTTACTCTTTATCACACTTTTTTTGGGTAACTTTTCACTGTTTCTCCCATGCAACTATCTATTTTAAGATAAACAAAAAAATTATAAAATATGTACAATTTAAAACACATATAATTTATCAGGGTGGATCTTATTAAGTAACATAAATAGACATTAATCAATATTTATGGCTTCCTTCCTTAAAGTTATGTGTTCAGAATGTCCACTAACAGTATCAATGTATTACTTGTAATAATCAACAAGAGGGTTGAGTAATTTTGTATTGTTTCTGTATGCCTTTTATTGGGATATTATATCTTAAGAATAATAAATTTATTTATGTACTGACCTTTGATTTTCAGTGCTTTGAGGAGACATAGCTGGTGTTTCAGATGATGACTTTTTAGGATGTTCTTCTTTTACATCCTCAGTCTTATCAGTTTGGGAAGTTCTTTTCTGGAAATAGGATGCTGCAGATGCCTGTAAAAACATAATGAATACTGCAACAAAATCTAGTAAGATATTATATACTACAATCAACTTTTGAAAAGTGTGGGAAAATATATGTAGAATTCTTAAACCAACATGTGAAGAAGCCCCCTGAAGTTTTCAGCTGAACATAAACAAGACTACAGACACAAAATCCCCTAAAACTACAAATTCCGTATTTTCTAAGTGCTGAATTTTACTATATGAAATGGAAAAGAAAAAAGATCTATTGTACTAATGACAAATCTGGGATGAAATACAAAATCTGCGCTGAAACCAGAAGGCAAAATCAGAATACAGAACAAGACTGGGGGGTGCCTGGGTGGCTCAGCTGTTAAGCATCTGCCTTCAGCTCAGGTCATGATTCCAGGGTCCTGGGACCAAGCCCCACATTGGGCTCCCTGCTCAGCGGTAAGCTTGCTTCTCCCTCTCCACTCCCCCTGCTTGTATTCCCTTTCTTGCTGTCTCTCTCTCTGTCAAATAAATAAATAGAATCTTCAAAAAAAAAAGATTGGTGCCAGCTACTACAGCATCATCTTTAAACAAAGATACGCATCAGAATCATCTGGGAAATTTTTTTTAAAGACCAAACAGATTCCCGAGTCCCTGGGCCCTGAATGTGTATGTATATATATGTATGTATGTTATATATATATATATATATAAGTATATAAGTATATATGTTATATATATATGTATGTATGGTATATATGTATATGTATGTATACATATATATATGTGTATATATATATATATAAGTATATAAGTATATATATACACATATATACTTTTTGGGGGGTGGAAAGAAAACAAAATCAGATTGGAGAACCACTACCCTTGCTAGACAATCAATCATAAACAACTGGAGCCTCCTGTCCCATACCTGAAAGAGTGAACAAAACAAACAGAATATGTGCTGCTTATTGTTAATGTTGGTAGTTGAAATTGTACCTGCTTAGACTTTGGCTTTGGAACTAGAGGCTTTATAACTGGAGACTTTTCATTATTTGTAGCTCGATTAAGTGCAGTAGATTTCTTGGATGATTTGTTCATATTGTCTAAAATATTACTTGAACGTGCTGAATTCACTGAAGTGGATGGTTCTTTGGAATTGGCTGATACCTAAAGAACAAACTATTAGCATTTTATATTTAAAGAAGAAAAAAAATCCCAAGAGATTAATTTTTCCTTAAAGTATGTCAGGTTTATATTGTGGTCTCACATTTGGAATTGAACACATTTTGTACAATAAAATTAAGACTGATACACATATTAAATATATCACATCCCCAAGGAAAAGAGGGAATAATCTTTCAAAACTATCAGTATAGAGGGGCACCTGGGTGGCTCAGTTGGTTAAACAACTGCCTTCAGCTCAGGTCATGATCCCGGAATCTTGGGATCAAGTCCCACATCAGGCTCCCAGCTCTATGGGGTCTGCTTCTCCCTCTGACCTTCTCCCCTCTCATGCTCTCTCTCACTCTCTCTCTCTCAAGTAAATAAATAAAATCTTTAAAAAAAAAAAAAAGATCAGTATTTAGAGGGTAAGTAGAACATATAACTCTTAGACCAAGTGTGAACTAGTGCTGCTTTCATCTGTTTTCATGAAGATCTGCTTTAGTCTTTAATGCCTCCAAGTCTGGAGAGTGTCATCTGGTAGTCTGGAAATATTTCTTTGTATAAAAATGTACTGAAATACATTTTAAATATCACTAGAAAGAGTTTACCTTGAAGGGGTTTACTCGTCCTTGGTTGCTACAGGTAACTGCACCTTTCGTAACAAAGAAACCCTCACTTAATAGCGGCAAAACATAGACTTCTGATCTAATAATAGATGGAATATTTTAATATGTATCGTACAAAAACAAATGTATTTTGCAGCTTTAAAACTATTAACAACTATATATGACCTCCTACCTCTTTCCAAGCTAAAATACAAGCTAGTAAATGGGAACTACCCCAACTTGTTAATATGAAATATAACAACCCAATATTCATATAGATCTATCCTTCTCTCCTATTACCATGGAAGAACGGTGACTCGTTTTAGCTAAGTTAACAACTCCTCTACTTGTGCCCTAGATCCCAATCCCTCCTGCTTTGTCAGGAAACTCACCCTATCAGTGCCTACACCATCTTTGGATGTATACTACTTTTTCCTCTTTATTGGCTACTCAAGTTTCCTAACTTAAACAAACAAAAACAAGCCCTCTCAACCCCATAGAGCCAAATTCGAGAGCTGTCAACAAAGCTATTCCCAGTTCCTCAAGGTTCATACATTCCCACATCCAAAATATAATGGCTTCCAGCCCTACTATCCTATAGAATCTGCTCTTGCTAAGGACCCAATAAAGTCCGTGTGGCCAAATATGGTGGGTAGTTTTCAGTCATCATCATTTTGACGCACTCAATAGCATTCTACATAGCTGAGTGTCCCTTTCTTTTTGATACTGTTTCCTACCCTTGAGTTCTGAGATTCCATGTTCCTATCTCCTTCCTCTCTTACCTCATTTTCTTTTGATGGTTCCTCCTCCCGCTCAGTGTTTAAATGCTGGGGATTCTCCACCCCCTAAGCTCACTTTTCTTCTCACTTTATATCCTCCTCCAATGCTCAATCACCCATGCCCATGATTTAAATTGCTATCATTATGCCAACAATTTTCACTTTATATCTCCCTCCCAGACTACTTTCCTGAGTTCCTAACCCAAACATCCAATAGTAGTTCATCTTCCTCCTATCTAAACCTGAGTTTCCCTAGTGTTTTCTAACCCAGTAAATGGTACCATCATTCATTCAAATATTCAAGCTGGGAAACTGAGTCATTCTGTATACCCTGAACTTTCATTCTCTCTACTTTCATTTTCTTCAGCAACACTTTATCAATTCTTCTCATTCTTTCTCCCATTAGTCACCACCACCCGAGTCTAAGACACTATTCAATGTCACTTGAGCTGTCTCCTTATGTGCATTCCTCCTCTGCCAGTGTGCACACTCTCCCTCTGCTTTAAACCTACAAAGGCCTCCCAGTGACCTCAGAATAAAGATCAAAATCCTTACTGTGGCCTCCATGGATCTGCATGATTTAGCTCCCGCCCTTCCCTCCAAAACCACTAGGTGTCATATTTCTCTGCCTCTGTGCTCTTCGCACTACTCTTAGTCTTCGCAAATGCTATTCCTTAAGTCACACGCCTTTCCCTTGCTTCAGCTCTCACCCACTTCAGCCTAGCTGATTCTTATTCACCTCTGCTTTAAACATTCCATGAGGCCTCTCTTGGGGTCCTGACAAAGCCCTTACCTCTGACTAGATTACAGCACACTGTTATATGTTCTTATAATACTCTGTACATGTGTTTACAGGTAATTTTTTAAAATCAAAGGACTATATACACATGGTTTAAAAATTCAGTTGATACTATGTAAGATTTACGCAGGAGTGAACCATGCATGTCTACCCGACTTCTGTATGTCCCACCTAGTCAAATACCTGACACACAATAGGCACTTAATAAATATTTGTAAAATTAGCAGTTTCACAAACAATATTTCTGATAAAAACAAACCGAGGGCAGAAGAGTGGAGGTGGGGGTGGGCAAAACGGGTGTATTTGAATAGATATATCACTTTAAAGACTACTTGAACAATTTTCTTGATATTACAGAATCACAAATATTTCTTACCTGACTTAATAGCTGGCACATCAGCAGAATTTGCACTTTTAGAAAATGGAATCTGTCCTATAAAATTTAAAACAATACATTGTAAATGAGGAGAGAAAGTTACTCTCTATAATCAACAATCAGCATAGATATATTAACAAAGCACTGGTATTCAATTTTCCTCAGCCAAGTAAAATAGGGAAAGCCACATAAATGAAATTTCTCATCCTTAAATTACCTTAAAAATGTATCTTATGGGGCACCAGGGTGGCTCAGTTGGTTAAGCATCCAACTCTTGATTTCAGCTTAGGTCATAATCTCCAGGTTGTGAAATTGAGACCCATCTGGCTACTCGCTTGGCGGGCAGTCTGCTTCTCTCCCTACCTCTCCCTCTGTCCCTCCCCCAACTCATACACATACTCTTTCTCTAAAATAAATAAATGAATCTTTTAAAAAAAATCTTGCCATGGTTATGTAATTCTGGTTCTTCTTCTTTATCATCAGATTCTCTGGTGTCCTCTGCATCTTCTTCAACTTGGTTTCTAAGCCTTGGCTGGCCCCACTCTGTAGCAGTATTACTGTAACTAAAAGACAATATATTATTCAATAAAGAGCTATACAGGGGCGCTTGGGTGGCTCAGTGGGTTAAGCCGCTGCCTTCGGCTCAGGTCATGATCTCAGGGTCCTGGGATCGAGCCCCATATCGGGCTCTCTGTTCGGCAGGGAGCCTGCCTCCCTCTCTCTCTCTCTGCCTGCCTCTCCATCTACTTGTGATTTCTCTCTGTCAAATAAATAAATAAAATCTTAAAAAAAAAAAAAGAGCTATACAAAGACCAATTTGGGGCGCCTGGGTGGCTCAGTGGGTTGGGCCACTGCCTTCGGCTCGGGTCATGATCTCAGGGTCCTGGGATCGAGTCCTGCATCAGCTCTCTGCTCAGCAGGGAGCCTGCTTCCTTATCTCTCTCTCTCTGGCTGCCTCTCTGTCTACTTGTGATTTCTCTCTGTCAAATTAAAAAAAAAAAAAAAAAAAAGACCAATTTAATATTCAGAATGGTAAAGAAGAATTTAAGCAACTGATTATTTCTTACCCGGCATTCAGCTCTTTTCTGAAATCTTCCTCTTCCTCTTCTTCTACCTGGGTTGCTGCCAATTCAGCTGCCTTCTCTACAGCCAGTTCACTAAGTCTTTGAGCCAATATTAATCTCCGGGAACGAGAAGCATATTTAATGGCTAAATTCACAGCATTTTGAGTCATTAAATCAGCTAGTTCCACACAACGGAATTCCCGATCCAGTTTACAAGAAAGCTAACTCAGAATGGAAAAAAAATAAAGCCATGTCAAGGAAACTTTTTATTTAAAAATTTTTAAAATTTATTATTATGTTCAATTAGCCAGTATATAATACATCATTAGTTTTTGATGTAGTGCTCAACAATTCATTAGTTGCATATAACACCCAAGAGAAACTTTTTAAAAATAAGAGAATGATACTAGTAATAAAACTGAGAAATCAGTTTTCTAGATAATGCATCTCACTGACTTTAAGAACCATATTTTTATACATTTTAACATCTCTGAAAGTGGGAGCATCTCACAACTGACGGTGGGTCAGAGTTTAATTTGTAGCAATTTGGGGGAGGCTTAAATAATGATGCATTTTACAATCAATAGTAGCTTAGATTCAATGAAATAAGGCTTAGGATTTCAGGCTATTAATTGCAAGGGAAGTAAAGACCCTCCTTTACAATTCAAATGTAGTTTTCTTAAACTTGTTTCACTGCCCACCCACCCTCACCCCACCCTCGCCAAATAAGGCAGCAAGTTCAAAAAAGGAATAGATAGTAAATGATTTATTTGTTATTACTTTGCCCAGAATTGTTACACAAATACTACTAAGTGAGTTTGGGTGGGGAGAAGTAGATTTAGCCATTCATTTTTAAGTGTGATTGTCTAAGATCTCCAACTTCCAGAAACAGTTACACAACTTCTAATTAACAACTCTCTTTTTCTTGCTCTATTTTTTTATATGTAACAATACAAAACAAAGGGCATTCATTTAACATCTTAGAAAACACTTGACTACTTTTCTTTTGGTATGAATTTTTACAACTCAAAGTGAGGCAACTCAAGTACAATGTAAGGAAAATTAGTACTTCACAGACTACTAAGGGTTTCCTAATTCATAGGGTAGAAGGATTATTTTGTTACTTAGACATCCCACATCTCATGCCTCAGCACAGAGGTTTAGACAATCACCTGCATGTCCTTTTCAAGGTTCCTACTATCACTCATCTATAAACAGTACTTCTTAATCAGGGTAGTACTCTGCCTCAGGTGACATTTGGAAATGAAAAGTAGGATTCTCATAGTAATGAGGCTGAAGTTCCAGCATTTGCCAGGGGGACAGGAATGCTAAAGAACTGACCAGTCCTTAAGCTACTGATATACTCTGTTCAGAAACACTGTTCCAGAGGAAATGCTCCTCCAATGCTACATGGTAAATAACCAAACGGATATTCTTACCTGTGCTGTGGGAAATAAGAAGGTTACTAGCTCCTACACCACAAATGACATTTTTATAAAAGGAACAAAACTTACTCTACAATAAGCTAATTAAATTTCTTTAATACTGGGAGGCACTCAGTTGGTTAAGTGACTGCCTCTGGTTCAGGTCATGATCAGAGTTCCAGGATTAAGTCTCACATTGGGCTCCCTGCTCAGCAGGGAGTCTGCTTCTCCCTCTGACCCCCCCCCCCCCCCCCGTCACACTCTCTCATTCTCTCTCTCTCTCAAATAAATAAGTAAATAAAATCTTTAGAAAAAAATTTCTTTAATACTATACTCAAGACAGTGTCACATAGTGGTGACAACAGTGAATACTACTGTTGGGCTGGCAGGAAGGGCTACTAAAGATGGCGAAAGTTCCCGCCACAAGACCTGAGCTCAGACAGGAGAACAAAGGCCCAAGCAGTAATCTGAGACCCCCGCCCCCGCTCCCATGGACCAATGGGATCCCGATGAGCAGGCGGGATATCCAAATAAGGGAAACTTCCAAAAGACCCCTGAGCTTCCTCCGAGACCCCTTAAAAGCCCCCTCCTCCCTGCCTTGGGTGCGACTTCCGCCACTCTGAGCGGCGGAACCTCACCCGAGGGTGCCCACCTCCTCCCGGCGCAACTTTCCTGGCTCCCCTTCTCCTGAGCCCTGAAACTTCGACGGAGAGCGTTTTTAATAAATCTTGCCTTGCACCCACTTTGCCTGGTGTTGTGTTTATCTCGCCAGAAAAAACTTTACAACTACCTTTTTCCAACAACATGATGGCTCTAGAGAGTATAAGGCTAAGTGAAATGAGTCACAGAAAGATAAATACCATATGATTTCACTCATATGTATAATTTAAGAAATAAAACAAACAGAGAAAAAAGGACAAACAAAAAAACTAGACTCTTAACTATAGAGAACTGGTGGTTACCATAGGAGACATTGGTAGGGAGATGGATGAAATAGGAGGAGGAAGTTAAAAGTACACATATCTGCTCATGATCTTAATTACAAGGTAATGTCTAAAATATTTTACTTATTTTTAAAAATATTTTAACTGCAACATCAACTGGAAAATAATTGAGTAATGTATAGAATTGTTAAATCACTGTATTGTACACCTGAAATTAACATAACACTATAAATGATACTAGAATTAAAATTTTAAAAATTTTAAAAAAAGTTTCTGAGGTTGTGGAACTTGGTGCTAATTCACATACTTTTAAGAAATCCAATCTATAGAAAAGTGCAACTTTAATTTTTCCAGCATATTTATTATACTCACCGCAAGCATTTTCATTAAAAGCTCCTGTTGTTCTTTTATTGCTTGATTTTTAGTGCTTTCTTCATACTCATAACCATTTTTAGCTAAATAATCAAGGTAATTGTGAAACATGATGGAACGCCAAAATTGTTCCTACAAAAGTGAAAAAAACAGCTTAGAGAAAACTACCAGCTTAATACCAGGCAAGTATTAAATATCTATCTTGGGGCACCTGGGTGGCTCAGTGGGTTAAACCGCTGCCTTTGGCTCAGGTCATGGTCTCAGGGTCCTGGGATCGAGCCCCACATGGGGCTCTCTGCTCAGCAGGGAGCCTGCTTCCTCCTCTCTCTCTGCCTGCCTCTCTGCCTGTTTGTGATCTCTCTCTGTCAAATAAATAAATAAAATCTTAAAAAAAAAATCTATCTTAAGATAACGGATTCTGAATTAAAATAATTTTTTAAATACTTTTTCTATAGTTTATTTTGTAATTCAAATTTTAACATGATACCAAACCTTAACTTCATCCTTTGTACTTAAAAAAAAAAAAAGGAAATATAACATTTTAAACAGTATCTTAGCTATCATTAATGCTCAGAGAAGGTGGTACTACTTTTTAAGAGGCTGGTTTACTTCCTATTTAAAGTAACTAATTACAAGATTTCAAATGACTTTTGATGGTACAGGGCTATGCCTAGAGTGAAGCAAGCCTGGTCTAAGACCCAATATTTATGGAGATCTACCCTCTCAGGCACTCACCCAACTCTGAGAGTGAGTGAGAGCCTTTACCCTGATGTTCATGCCCATTTCCCTCACAGACAAAAATCCCTGGACACAGAGATGGCAATCAGGTACCCTTGTGATCATAAGCAGTCACCCTCCCACCCTGTTACCACTATTTATTTAATCATAAAGTAATGAGTATTCAACACTGTTTATCAGGGAAATTTTTAAATGTCTGCATCACAGGCAGTGTATTATCAAATTCAGAGTGTCAAGGTAAGATTTCGACATACCTCCATTTGTCCTTTCTCTGTTGCAATCTGACAATAAGGAAGCTTAAAGGATAGTATAGCTACAGCAGGTCGTGGAAGGGTGGGAGGAAACCGAGAACCTTTGCAAGGAATGCACCTGTCAAAAAAAAAAAAGTGTCACTACAAAAACTCCCTTCCCAAATCATAAAAACTGATCTCAATGTCCTGGGATCGAGCCCCACATCTGGGCTGTCTGCTCAGGAGGGAGCCTGCTTCCCTCTCTCTCTCTCTGCCTCCCTCTCTGCCTACTTGTGATCTCTCTCTCTGTGTCAAATAAATAAAATCTTTAAAAAATAGAATAAAATAAAATACAGCAGCTATGCCATAAATAGTTTTCAAGGGATCCATGTTATAAAACAGATCACCCAAGATGAAATACTGATGAAGCATTTCCTTTTATTTATCAGTTTGGGAATACTTGGTACTGCTGGTAGAAAGTGTCAAATAAGAGAAAAAGACAGTGATATGTCCAATAGAGATAAGTATCTACTACTAGATATTGGTAAAGTGAAGCAGAAAATCCAGTATATACCTGGTTATAATATATACCTGCTCTGCTAAATCAGTGGTTGCCTTATGAGATAATAAATAGCTCAGTGGTGAGAGCTTTGTCTAAACCTTTTCTGATTAGGATATGAAAGTATTTAAAGATGCCCATCGGTATGAATAGTAATGCAATTCATTAATTAAAAAGCATTCATTAATCACAGAGTGACATACGCATGTAGAATACCCTTTCAACTTATGTACTCCAAATTATTTATAAGAAAACCACTGGAAAACCTTGCTCACACACGAAGTACCTTGGGTGAATTTTTTATTTTCTCTAGTCATTTAAAAATACAGTACAATGTTCAATGCCTATTAATAACCACACATTTAATTTATAGTACAGCCTTTTAGTCATGGCTTAAAGTCATGACTTTCTTAAAGGGAAATACTAAGTAGAAATCAGATCCTCAGGTGTAAATTTTTTTCATAAATGTCTTCTAGTATTATCAAATGCCCACTAGAATAGTTAAAAATTAAATAAGTGGCAATACTCAGCAATCTTTTAAACTAGAGAGGCCCCCCTTCCTAATAAGATTTGAATACACTTTCTTCTTTTTGTGACCCTACAATAAAAAATACAAACATGTTTTTAGCGTTCCAATACTTTTGAACGTATAATCTCATTTCTTCTTCTTCCTCTCCTTTTATGATTTCATATAAATCAGTGGCTATCACCATAACAGGTGGTAGTTTGAATACCTGAAAAAAATCTCTTGTAGCAATTCTGTCATTCACAGAAGCTAGTGGTTTATTAGTCATGCAAAATGAAAAAGCATATGTGCATTCGGAAAGGAACAAGTCTAATGATACATATATATGTATATTAACATAATCAGAAGGAACATTGGGAATAATCTTAATTGCCTTAACTTTTATTTTTTTCTATAAGAAGACTTATATTCTCTTGTTTAAAAAAATTTTATACCTCAAATACTCTATTGACTTATCACAGTAAGCAATTATCACAAAGAAAAATTAGGACTTTATTAATGGTTTTTTAAAGCTACATTTATATCAAAGCAGGGAATTAGTAACCTGCTTTGATATAAATAAAATTTCTTATACTTTTAGCTTTAAAGACTTGAAGTAAAAAGACCTGTTCTCCATTAAATACCCCTTTCATTAAAGAAGAGGAAGAACAAACTCATTTGACTGCTAATTTGGTGGGTTTTGCCTATAATGAATAAGCCTCCAGGAAATTGCGTGGCTAAACCATCTGGAGGAAAAAATGCAAAAAATAAACTAGGGTTTACTAAGAAAACAAAATTACTTCAATTCCTTTTCAAATAGATAATAAAACTTGTTCTCTTATTAAGGGAAGAATCGAAAAAATATTAGACTAGTGAAAACTGGGGCCAATGTCCAGACTAAGCTTTCCCCGGGTAACAAGTTTTGCTTTGTGTTCTGGGTTGCACAGAGGAGACTTTGTTCACAATTTGTTTAGAGCACGTACTCAGGAGTAGATAATGATTTTAGCAGCCAACTCTTCCAGGCCTTTACATAGTGCAGCACATATAGTCAGTACTGTAACAAATGCTTGTTAAAACTCAAAACAAGAATTCGTTTGCAAGCATGCTTAAAACTCTTAAGAGCTTTTAAAAGCTAAAGAGAAAAGGAAGGAAGGCTAATGTTAGTAGAGAGCAAACTGGACTGTAGCATGCAAAATTAGGAAACTCAGTTATATATTAACCAGTAGTGATTATGAAAAAAAAATCTTCAGTGGAAACAATAAAGATAGTTTTTGCTAAACTGAAGTGTCATTCGAATGGAGATAGGAGTGATAACTTCTACAGATTAGTAATTACTCATATTCATGATTAAAGGCAGGTATTTCATATGGAATCAAATGACAAGTTTTAAATTCCTTTATTTATATCCCTAGGAGTTGAACAGTTAAGTCATATACTAACTCTGTTTAACTGTTTGAGAAAATGCCAAACTGAACCGAGTTTCTATCCCCACCTAGCGCTGTTTAGGGTTCCACATGCTCAATAGCACTAATTATTGTCCATCTTTCAGATAATAACCATCCTGGTGGGTATGAAGTGGTATCTCTGTGATTTTGATTTGCATAATGATGCTTAATAACTAATGAATACCTTTTCATGCATTATAGGCCGTGCGTGTTTTCTTTCGAGAAATGTCAGTTCAAATACTCTGCCTAGTTTTTAATTGAGTTACCTTTTCTTAGGTTACAAGAGTTCTTTATATATTCTGATACACATCCCTTTTAAATCTACATTGTACTCTAGTATGCACTTGTACCTAACATTATTACCTATTCTACTAATAGAAATTTAGGGTTCCAATCTTTTGCTAATATTAACAATCCTACAAGGCAGTGTATCTTTTGCACGTGTCATTTCCACATGTGCTAGCAGCACTATTTCCTAAACTTTAATGCACACACAAATCACCTGAGGATCTTGTTAAAATGCAAGTTCTGATTCAGTAAGTCTGAAGTGATGCCTGAGATCTGGTGTTTCTTTTCTTTGAAAGATTTTATTTATTTATTTGAGAGAAAGTGCATGCATATGCGTGCAAGAAAGAGAGCATGAGGGGCAGGGAGGCCGACATGTGGCTCCATCCCAAGACCCTGGGATCATGATCTGAGGGGAAAGCAGATGCTTAACTGAATGAGCCACCTCGGTGTCCTGAGATCTGGCATTTCTAATAAGCTCCCTGGTGATGCTGATGCTGATGGTCCATGGATCACACTTTAAACAGCAAGTACTAGTACATCTGCAGAAAAAATCCTAAGGCAGATAAAAAAGCACATGCATTTCTAATTCTGGTAGTTCTTGACAAACTGCCTTCCATAGGGATTATAACCAATTATACTCCTATCAGCAATTATAAGCTTGATTATTTCCCCCCAGTCTCACCAACTAAGAGCGTTATCATTTTCAGATTCTCCTTACTCGATAAGTAAAAAGAGTGTTTTTATAAGTTTTGATTCATATTTTTCTTATTTTGATATCAATCATCTTTTCACATATCCAAGAGCCATTTTTATTTTCTTTTCTAATTAGTGCCTTTCTAGAAATAGTCTCTCCTTACAACTTCTGTAATATGATGTTCTTCAAGTGATTTTTCTCTTATTTGCTTAGCCAATATTCATTTTCCTCATTCAAAAGCTCCATCTCCCAATACCTGACCTCTAAAGGCTGGAATTTCTAAGGGGTGGATTCTGTGACCTTTTTGTTTCTTTCTTCTAAGTGATCTCGTTTATTACTATTACTTTATTTTTTTTAAGTGTTTTATTTATTTTTGAGAGAGAGAGAACATGTGAGTGTGGGGTGGGGGGCAGAGAGAGAAGCAGGCTCCCCATTGAGCAGGGAACCCAATGTGGGGCTCAATCCCAGGACCTGGAGATCACGACCTGAGCCAAAGGCAGTCACTTCACTGACTGAGACACCCAGGTGCCCCTTGTTTATTACCATGAATACTTTACTTACTATGAAGTATATACTTACTATGAAAGTATAAAACTTTAAATACCTTCTATATTCTGGTGATTCCCAAATTTATATCTTACAGTCATATATTATAATACCTTCTTGATATCACCACTTAGATATTCTGCAGGCATTTCAACAATATACCCAAGAGCGAATTTGTTTTCACCTCTCATTTCTATAAATGGTATGACTATACATCTAGTTGCTTTAATTGGAGACATGGGTGTCATTATTGAGTCTTCTCTCTCACTCCCAACATGCCATCTATCAGAAAATCCTACTTGTTTCTATCTCAAATCTAGTTTCCTTAATTTCTGCTGACACCACCCTAGTTCCAGCTACACTAGTAGCTCTGCTGGATGACTGCAAAATCTTCCTCAATGTCTCTCAAAGGAGGCACTGATAGCACTTGGGAAGGAAGGACGATCTGTAGTTCAGTAGGACCATCCTGCACATTCTAAGATGTTCAACAGCCCTGGCCACAGCTCTCTAGATGCCAGGTAACTCCTGATCATTGTGATGGCTAAAAATATGATACTATGTCTCCAAACACTCTCAGAAAGCAGAATAAATTCCCCGACTGAAAACTGGGCTCCCTAATTTCAGTCTTACCTCTGCCAAGACATTTAGCACATGTATTTTTCTTTTTATAGTATAAATCAGATTACATCATTCCCCAGATAAAACTGTAGAATGGCTTCATGATACAATTTCAAAAGAAATATTAACTTCTCTATATGGTCTATAATGCAGCCTATATCTAACTTTCTGATATCAGCATGGACTTATGCTTCCCATCAACCCTCAACTTCTTGTATGCTAGCCATTTTTGCATTCTTTCAATTCTTTAAATACACCTAGCTCTTTCTGACCTGAGGACTTTTATACATGCTGTCTATTCTGCATGGATCATTTTTCACTTCACTTTTGCCTCACAGACTCCTTGGTCTTGGGTCTCATTTTAATTCTATCTCTTTATCAAGAGTCCTATGTGATCGTGCTACCTAGAATGTGCCCTTCTGTTATGCTCCATCGTGGGTCTGCTCAGATTAATTTGTGGCATTTATCCCAAGTAGTAATTAACATTTACTTATTTCTGGTATCTGTCTCCCCAGTCTATAAGTTCCATGAAAGCAAAGAACTCTTTGTTCACCAAGTACCGATATAATGTCACTGCCAGTTGCTTAGACCAAGAAGATATCAAGTGTCAAAGAAAGAAGAAAATATTTAATATTGAATAGAGACTAAATGGATTGAGAGTTGTACACCTGCAGTCAGCTACTAAATTTCTATTAGCCCTCTCTCTGGTTACAATTACTGAGCCCTTTAAAACTCTCAGGGGCGCCTGGGTGGCTCAGTGGGTTAAGCTGCTGCCTTCGGCTCGGGTCATGATCTCAGAGTCCTGGGATCGAGTCCCACATCGGGCTCTCTGCTCAGCGGGGAGCCTGCTTCCTCCTCTCTCTCTGCCTGCCTCTCTGCCTAACTTGTGATCTCTCTCTCTGTCAAATAAATAAATAAATAAATCTTTGAAAAAAAAAAAAAAAACTCTCAAAAAGCCACTGAATTATTCAATTCTAAATCACAGTTTAAAATAAAAGGCTGTAATAAAAGATGAAATGCCACATTTAGCTCTCCCTTCCCTGTCTGGCTGAAATAATACTAAAGTCTTACCATTAAATTTAACTTCTATTTTGGTCAGTAAGTTCTAAGTCAAGCAATCAGTTGAAAACTTCAAAATGAATTTCTAAGCTAGTAAATATGGAAAGCAAATATATGAACTAAGGTGAAGGACAAAAAAAAATTGTAAATACTTTAAAGTGTATAAAATAAAAAATTTCACAGTACTTTTTAGAAACAACCAAGCACTTTCTAATAGCCTACCTGAGTTGCTGGGGATTTTCATGGATACCAACCACCCAGTAGTGATCAGATTTTCCTTTGCAGTGTTCTCTTGTGTTACATATTGGAGTCCATGTGTTACCAAGCCCTCTGTTAAGCATTCGAACAACACCTTCTGAATCCACATAACAGGGAGTACCTACACAGCAATTGAAAAAGGAATCATTTGGAGAAATAGCTACATATTTGTGAAATAAATCCTATATCAAAAATATATACCAATGATTCAAATGTCAGTTCTAAAGCAAAAAGGTGAATAATTAAAGATAATTTCCCACAAAACTTCATTAACCACACAGAGTAAGACCTAACTGAATAAAAGAAAAAAAATTGCATGACTAAAATTTACCCAAGGGAAAAGCTGACAGTTTCAGTGAGAACTATGCCACCTAGTGGAATATAGCAGTATTTTTAAAAGCCAATTTCAGTTAAAAAAAAAAAAAAAAAGAGTTAAACCTGAATCTGAAGTTTCGCTAGTTAAGAGAGACTTGGAAAAATGACCAGAACCTGACGCACAGTGATGATATAGAGAAATTTGTGTTTAGTACTCTTCTTCTTCTTGCTTTCTTGGCCTTGTCACTGTTGTATTCCTCAACTTCTACCTAAGCAATTCTTAACCTGAAAACAAGTCAGCATCTCTGTTTCCCACTTACTCTGTTCTCATGTCAGGAAGTACACAGCATATTTGCTAATTACCCCTTTCATTATCTGTGACTTCATACACCTCTCACACTGCAAACAGGATGTTCCTCAAGTCTAGATCTAACTGGTAGGGGGAAAAAAACAAAGCTATATGAATGGAAGTTATTAATGGTCACATTAGAACATAAATAACTAATAAGGGGCACCTGGGTGATCAGTGGGTTAAAGCTTCTGCCTTCGGCTCCAGTCATGATCCCAGCATCCTGGGATCAAGCCCCACGTTGGGCTCTCTGCTCAGCAGGGAGCCTGCTTCCCTCTCTCTCTCTGTCTGCCTCTCTGCCTACTTGTGATCTCTCTCTCTCTCTCTCTCTGTCATATAAATGAATAATAAAATCTTAAAAAAAAAAACTGCTAAAAAAAAGGAAAGGGGAAAAAGTGAAGCTAATTTGAATAATATATTTTATTAAATCCAATATATCCAAAATATTATCATTTTAACATGTAATTAATATGAAAGAATTACTAAGATTCTTCTTTTTTTGTACTAAACTTTCAAAGTTTGGAGTATTTCATACTTACCACCATCTCAATCTGGATTAGCCACATTTCAAGTGCTCAATAGCCAGCCATACATGGCTACTGCAGTAGACAGTGCAGCTATTGAAATTTCCTATTTTTTTTGCATAGAATCTCCTGGAAAAGCCACAACTTGACTACTGACTTGTATCTCCTCGTTATCTAAAACAAACTTCTGGAGAAATGTATTTCTCTCTTTGTATGTTTTCTAAACAGAATTCACATGAACATCAGATCTTATACATAAAAGAATGGCTATCTTGCCTAACAATTCCAGTTTCCCCACTGCCAACATAGTAGAGAAATTTACACATAGAATATAGATAATTCACCTTAAGAAAAATAATTAGGAATAAAACAATGGAACAATCTCTACTTGAAAAAATGTCTTTAATATAAATAAGTTAATTTATCTTGCCTTCAGCTGAAAATCCAACCCACACTAGGTAGGATTTCCTCGTGAGAGGAAGAGGATCACCATGTAAAATTTGTTTTTTCTTTTTCCCCAGCTCTAGCAGTTGAACTCCAAGGCACTGATCACCATCAAATCCTGCACCTAGTGAGAATATATAAATAGAAATCAGATTTCAAAGACTATTTAGCTATAATGCAGTCTAGAGTACCTTCTGTGAACTGAACTGATTTTGTGATAAACTCTATATTAACTAGCACTACTTTTTATGGATAACCCCCCTGACTGAGGTACCATTCTGGTATAAAGCAGAATACTATGTTACAGGGACTATTTATACAAAGTGGTATTAAGCGGTAATTCACTCACCCAAGAAATATTTACAACGAGCTTACTATGTGCGAGGTACTAAGGCTACAATAGTAAAGAAGACATATCCTCAGGAAATTTATATTCAGGTAGAAGACTAATTTTGGGAAAAAAAATGTTAAGTGTTAACAGAGAATTAAAATAATAATGTGATACAGAGTGTCAGACTGAGTGATTACTTTAGACTGGACAGTCTAAAGGTAGCCTGTGTGAGAAAGTAAAATTTAGCTGAGATATAAATTGCAAGTTAGTTAGGGGAAAGAGCTGTAATACAGTAAACAGAAGGAACAGCTAACAAAAAGATCCTAAGATGGGAACAAGCTTGGTAAATTTGAAAAACACAAAGAAGCTAGTATGGCGAGAATGAACGATGAGAAAAAGTGGCAAGAGATGTGGTTGAAGAGGCAGGCAAAGGTCAGATCATGTAGGACCTTGCTAGCTGTGATTAAAGGTTTGATTTTTATTCTAAAGCAATGGGAAGTCATCAGAGGAATTTGAGCAGAAGAGGGACATGTTCTGATTTATGTTTTTAAAAGATCACTCAGGTTGTTATATGGAGAATGGACAATGGAAGGCAAGGGTTGAAGCTAACAAGCCAGGTACAGGACTACTAGTCCAGGAGAAGAGGGGTTTTAGTGGAGGAGATGAAAAGACGGTTTGGAATGTTTTACTTGATAGAACTGACATGGTGATATGACTTCACTGATAGGGTTGACGTGGGGGCGGTGAGGGCAAGAGAAGAATTCATGATTCATTTCTGACTTGACTGGCTGGGTTAAGAGTATGCCATTTACGCAGATGGGGAAAACTAAGTAAAAGGCAAGGCGGAAGGTAAAAAACAAAAACGCAAAAGTTTTATTATGACCAAATTTGAAATGAGTATCAAAATTGTACAAAGAGATTGCAAGTGGCCACTGGATATATAAGTCTATAGATACAAGGAGAGGGTAGGGCTGGTGATACTAATTTATAGGTCATGGACACACAGATCTATATAAAGCCACAGGCCCTGGGGGTACCTGGATGGCTCAATTGGTTGAGTGTCTGCCTTTGGCTCGGGTGGTCCTGGGATCAAGCCCCACTTTGGGCTCCCTGCTCAGTGGGGAGCCTTGTACTCCCTCTCCCTCTGTCTACCACTCTGCCTACTTGTGCTCTCTCTCTTAAATGAATAAAAAAATCTTAAAAAATAAAATAATAAAGCCACAAGCCTTAAGGAGATATCCCAGGGTAGTTACTCAAGCTGTACTTTTGAGCTATGAGTCAAGAAATGAATTTAAAGTTGCAAATAGTATTTAAAGAAAATTGAAATCAGGGGCGCCTGCACGGCTAAGTTGGTTAAGCATCTGCCTTTGGCTCAGGTCATGATCCCACCGTCCTGGGATCTAGCCCCACACTGGGCTTCTTGCTCAGCAGGGAGCCTGCTTCTCTCCCTCTGCCTGCTGCTCCCGCTGCTTGTGCTCTTTCTCTCTGTCAAATAAATAAGATCTTTAAAGAAAATGAAATCAAGGAATAAATACTGTCCATGAGACTTTTATTTCAGTTACATTTACAGATATGTACAGAATAGCAATGTAGAATGTAGTTCTTATTAGGGCTAAGAGTCAAAAGACTGAAAGTTCCTCATCTAGAGAAGGTACTAGAGAAGCAGGGCTGTGATAGAGTCCTGGAGCACTCCAGCCAAGAGGCTGGCATAGGAGGTAGAGCCAGAAGAATAGCCAAAGGAGTTATCAGTAAAAAAACATCTAGAGTGATGTTACAGAATCCAAGAAAGGAAAGAGCTGGGTAGGGGATGAGTAAAATAGGTGGTGGGGTTTAAGGAATGCACCTGTGTGATGAGCACTGGTAATGTATGGAATTGCTGAATCATTATATTGTACACCCGGAACTAATATAATACTGTATTTAAACTAAGTTGGAATCAAAATTTTAAAAAAGAGAGAAAGATGGAACTAGAGTGTACTGTGCTAAGCAAAATAAGGCAGTCAGAGAAAGACAAATATCATATGATTTCACTCATATGTGGAATTTAAGAAACGCAACAGATGAAGATAGGGGAAGGGAAGGAAAAATAAAATATGATAAAAATAGAGAGGAAGAAAAAGCACAAGAGACTCAATAGTTAAGAGAACAAACTGAGGGTTGAGGGAGGGGAGGTGGGCAGGGGGATGGGTTAAATGCATGATTGGTATTAAAGAGGGCACATTTGTGATGAGTACTGGGTGTTATATGTAAATGATGAATCACTAAATTCTACTCCTGAAACCAATACTACACTATTTATGTTAACTTGAATTTAAATAATATTTTTAAAAAATAGAAAATGTGTTTCTAATGGAATTATAAAAAAAAATAAGCATAAAAAGATTATCAGTACTCTTCCTTCTTTTCTTAAGTAAGCTCTAGGCCCAACATGGGGCTTGAACTCATGGCCCTGAGATGAAGGTTGCCTGCCCCCTATCAATAATCTTGATAAAATCAACAGCCATATTGGTCTAGAAATGTTAAACATAGTATTTTCCATTTGTACAGGGGTAACGCACTGTATTAAATATTTAAGGTCTTATCTACATGGGTTTGATTACAGAAACTAATAAAGTATTCTCTAAATAATGAAAAAAAAAATAATAATCTTGATAAAATCAGTCCTGACACATAGTGATGGGTACTGAAGACAGAATATGAAATGAAGGAAGCAGCAACTTTTTAAGTCATATTCAAACTGTCTTGGTCCTGTACACTAGAAGTTAGTTTATTTTTTGAGGCATTTAAACTCTGAAAATTCTTACAGGATTTAAACATGGAAGTAACTAAACCTGGAATTCTTTCTACAATACAGTTTTCCTACAAATAAAATATTTTCCTTTTCATTACTATAAGTGAATACAACAAAATTCTGTAAATTTGAAGACCATACTGATTCAAATACAAAATGAATGCAAAAGCAGGTATATAACCCAAAACAAAATAAAAGAAAGAGAAAAATTCTCAAGTAATTTTCATTTTACTTCAGGTCTCAGTAAAATTATAAAAGACTAGGAAAAAACCTACCTCTATGATAAACAATGAAAAGCTGTTCTCCATGTCCTGCCATTGATACTATAGGGCCAGGAAGACTGAAGATCTCTTTCTGAACACCTCCAATAGTGAACAGTCGAAGGAGCATGGCACTAGTGGCAGCAGCTGCCCATCCCAGACCAAGACATATGGCTTCAATATCTTCATTCTGAGGCATATCTACTAACCACTCTTTGCTTGAATCCCAAGAACTGAAGTGCAGACAGTGAAGCTTGCTAAAAATTAAAACAAGACAGAAACAAACTTTCATATTTGCTATTTTATATCTATAAAACTAATCATGATACCCCAGTGACAAAACCAAATAGCTAATTTTTCTATTAAACATAAATAGTCCAAAAATAGCTTTGAAAAAGTAATTATGAAATATCCTTAAAATGGACTATATTAAAGCCATTTAACAGTCATGTTAACAGGAAAGTGCTCATAGCTTAATGTTAAATGAAAACAGGCAGACTAAAATCTGCAGAATAGGACCTTAGGTTGCAAATATACAGAAAAAGATGACTAAATTTTAAAAAAGAGATGAAGCATCAAAATGTTAAAGAGTTCTTTCACTGCCAAAACAATTTAATACAGGAAAACAAAAGAAAAAAGGAAAAAAAATCACACAATCCCACCAGCAAGATCACCAACCACTGCAAACAATTTGATGTTTCCAGTCTTTTTTCTTTGCATACATACAGACACATAAGTTATTAAAGTTAAGTTTGGGAATGCAGATACTATAGTATTCAGAAACAGAGGTAGTACTGATTTTCTGAAGAGTAATTTAAAATTCTATTTTTTTTTAAGAAATGTATTTATATGAGAGAGAAAGAGAGAACAAGTGCCTGAGTGGGGGTAAGTGGCAAAGGGAGAGGATGAAGCAGACTCTCTGCTCAGCAGAAAGCCTGATGCGGGGCTCAAACACAGGACCCTGGGATCATGACCTGAGCCAAAGGCAGACACTTAACCAACTGAGCCACCCAGGCACCTCTAAATTCAATTTTAAAATGAAAAGTCACATTGTATATAGCTATGAAATAACATATCCAGGAAAACAGGGAAAGATATCTGAAATCAAAATTGCACATGGAAACAAATGTTCTAATTATGTGAAGACTCTGAGTTGGAGACACTGAGTCAACAGTGGTTTATTTTAGTGTACTAATTTAATTCAATAATGAGGTATTGAAAAAAATAATGAAGTAGTATGTGGATTTTACAATGTGTATATTAGGAAACCAATTAAAATGTTAAGATGAGTTTCTCAGACTTTAATGCAAACTCAAGCACCTGTAGATCTCATTAAAATGCAGATTCTGATTTAGGTCTGGGGTGGAGTCTGAGAGTCTGTTTTTGACAAGCTTCAAGTGACCCATGCTCCTAGTTTGCGGACCACACTTAGAGCAGCAAGAAGCTAAGGTATCCGATTAGGATTTTAATTTCGAATCACCTCAGAGTTGGTAAAACCTATAATCAAGTGTATAAGCATTAAAATCAGCTGAAAAATCAGGAAAAGGCAATCTGGCTGAAATAACAGAAAGACGAATAAAAATTTTTCTTCTTCTTTAAAAAAATATGGATGGATTCAGCACTCCACTGCTTTTCCATCATAATTTTGTCTATGTATCTACTTAACAAATATCATTCTGCCCTCTCCCTTTTTAAAAAGAGTTTCAATTCGGGGCGCTTGGGTCACTCAGTGGGTTAAAGCCTCTGTCTTTAGCTCAGGTCATGATCCTAGGGTCCAGGGATCGATGCCCGCACTGGGCTCTCTGCTCAGCGGGGAGCCTACTTCCTCCTCTCTCTCTGCCTGCCTCTCTGCCTACTTGTGCTCTCTGTCTGTCAAATAAATAAATAAAATCTTTAAAAATATTACATAAAAAATTTTTTTAAAAAAAGTTTCAATTCTATTTTATAATGACAAAAAAACCCAAAAAGCAGAAAAAATCCAGGTCAGTAGTTGTCCAAGGCTGGTATTAACTGCAAAGGGATACAAGGGAATATTTTTGAGAGATAAAAAAACATTTTGAGGAGCACCTGGCTGACTCAGTCAGTACAACATGTGACTCTTGGTCTTGGGGTTATGGGTTTGAGCCCTACACTGCTGTAGGGATTACTTAAAAATATAGCAGCAATGTCCACAACAGCCAAACTATGGAAAGAGCCGAGCTGTCCACTGACAGATGAATGGATGAAGGAGATGTGGTACAGGGACACCTGAGTGGCTCAGCTGGTTAAGCGTCTACCATCGGTTCATGTCATGATTCCGCACTGGGCTCCTTGCTCAGTGGGGAGCCTGCTTCCCCTCTGCCTGTTGCTCCCCTCGCTTGTGTTCTCTCTCTCCTTCTCTTTCTCTCTGACAAATACATAAATTAAAAAAAAAAAAAAAAAGTAGACACACACACACACACACACACACACACACACAGGAGTATTACACAGCCATCAAAAATGAAATCTTGCCATTTGTAATGACAGGATGGAACCAGAGTGTATGATGCTAAGCAAAATATGTCAATCAGAGAAAGACAATTATCATGATTTCACTCAAATATGGAATTTAAGGGGCGCCTGGGTGGCTCAGTGAATTAAGCCTCTGTCTTTGGCTCAGGTCATGATCTCAGGGTCCTGGGATCGAGGCTCTGATTTTCTGAGCCTACATCAGGCTCTCCGCTCAGCAGGGAGCCTGCTTCCCCTTCTCTCTCTGCCTGCTCCTCTGCCTACTTGTGATCTCTGTCTGTCAAATAAACAAATAGAATATTTAAAAAAATATATTTAAAAATGTGGAATTTAAGAAACAAAACAGAGGATCATAGGGGAAACGAGGAAAAAATAAAACAGGGCAAAACCAAAGAGGGAGACAAACCATAAAAGACTCTTAATAATAAGAAACAAACTGAGGGCTGCTGAAGGGTATGCGGTTGGGGTGATGGACACTAAGAAGGGCATGTGATGTAATGAGTACTGGGTATTATATAAGAATGATGAATCACAGGTCTGTACCTCTGAAACCAAAAACATATATGTTAATTAAATGAGTTTAAATTAAAAAGTTTTTAAAAATTTAAAAAAATTTTTTGACTGTGACAGTTGATACATACACATTCGTTAAACTCACTAAACTGTATACCTAAGAAGTACATTTTATTATACATGAATTACACTAATAAAGTAAAGTTAAAAAGGGGGCAGGGGTTTGTACAAAAAGAAATCTAGAAAAGATACATACCAAATTGTTAACAGTGGTTATATCTGAAAGTAGAATTCTGGGGGGGATTTTTATTTCCTAAAAATCCTGTACTGCTTGTTTGTTTACAATATATATATTAAATATTATGTAATTATGTCTATAATATATAAGCAATTACAGAGATAATTATATAATTATAATTATATACCATATTATATACATCTATATATCATACATATTTTACAATAGTAATGAAACAGAGTAACAATGTTTTATCTAACTCTTTAGTTTCTCTTGCAATTATAAATTGTTAATTGTATCATGTCATTTCCCCTGCCCCCCCACAATGCAGGGCTTGAACTCACAACCCTGAGATCAAGAGCTGAGCTGAGATTAAGAGTCAGATGCCTAAACCGAATGAGTCACCCAGATGCCCCATGCCATCCTGATTTGTAGTTAGAGACTGTAAAGGACAGGACAATTAGGCAAAAAGAGACATGTTCTGAGGTATTATGTATGAAACTCTTCTGTATCTAACAATCCAGCAGTGACCAATTCTTCCTAATAATCTGAAATTTACCTTGGTAGTTCATCAGTACTTTCACATGCCAACAAAACAGCTTCATAAGATAGATCTGCTACTGTGTAATTCAAAGTGTTTGATAAGTGTGTTGCGTGGTGTATGGAGGTATCATGGAACTCCACATCTATGGCATTGTCTTGCTCATCATTATAGCAGCGAATAATTCCAACAGAGTTCCATACCTATAAACATTAAGGTTAAATACAAGTCTGAGATAAATTAAAGGTCCTAAAATCAGTGGACTAAAGTAGTACAAATTAATAAATATTATAATTCAGTCTGTATTGAAATTGAAGTTATGGGAGCAAACACAGCTTAACTACCTTTAAATAGTTTCAAGTAACAGTAGTGACATCAGAACTACAATTACTACCTACTCTTTTCATGAGAAGAAGGCACATAAATATTTAGTAGCAAGTGGAGTATTTCATTTAATATTTTAAAAATTACGTGACTGCCATAAAAAAATACAATTCTGAACAACCAAACTATTAAATTCCCCAACAGAAATATTTTAAAAATTTACTTACTTATAAATATGGATATAAATGACAGCATATTTTCCTGCTCCAACTAACTATTTTATATCGTAGGAATAAATATATACATTTTAAGGCAATATAAACCAATACCATTAAACATAAACCAATACCATTTAGAAAACTTATCTTCCACCCATATATACTACAGGCTCACACTTTCCTCTACTACAAACAACTATAAATAAAATATGTAACAACAAGAAATTAAGACCTATTACTTGATGATGACTACGGACACCAATTAACAGTTTTATTAAAATAAAACAAGACTTCTAATATTTACATACAAATTTATGCCAGGCCTATCCTTTCAAAAAGGACAAGAGGCAAAGTCCTCAGTGGAAAGCCTCAAATAAATAAAAATATTAAACTTTTTAGTTCTCAGAACAAAAAGCTAATATATTCATTCATCCATTTAGGAAATATATTCTTTTTTTTTTTTTTAAAGATTTATTTATTTATTTGACAGAGAGAGATTACAAGTAGGCAGAGAGGCAGGCAGAGAGAGAGAGGAGGAAGCAGGCTCCCTGCTGAGCAGAGAGCCCGATGCGGGACTCGATCCCAGGACCCTGAGATCATGACCTGAGCCGAAGGCAGCGGCTTAACCCACTGAGCCACCCAGGCGCCCCTAGGAAATATATTCTTAATGCCTACTGTGCCATACCTTGTTTTAAGTGCTATCAGTAAACAAAACAAAAAACATTTCTTATCCTTCTGGAGTTTATATTCCAGTGGGATGGGGTGGGGAAAAGGGGCAGATAGTTTGTTTTCCATAGTACCTATCATCTTCTAATATATTATATTAGGAACCGCCTTCAAAAAATACCTTCTAACCAGTGTTTTGGAATCAGTATAAACTTCTATATAAAAATATGAGAAATAAAGTTTGGAAGTACAATCAAGAGATATTGCAAGATATATAGTCACATTATGTTCATTATGTCACTTTGCAAAGCAGATTTTTTTTTTTTGCAAAGCAAAATTTTATTTAATGTGATTTCCAATAATAAGGTTGAAATAAGGTTAAAACTGTAAATTAACCATAAAATAAATAAACCACAAAATTATAATGAACCAAAGTGCTTTTGGCCAGTTAATCAAGGTTTTAAAAAATATTTCGTACCAAACAAAACTAACTATAGTGAGATAAAACACTTACAATTTAAAGAGTTAAATAAAACGATTTTAAAGTTAAATGTAGATCCAAGGCTTACCATGAACCTATGCGTGAGATGCATGGGAGTAGAACCTGACTGGAATGGCTTTTGCCGGGGAGTTGGCATTGGCCCATCATAAAACGGCCTTTGGGATGTTACAAGTGGTAGATTATGAATGCTGTTGGCCTGATCATCTTCGTCTTCCTCTTTGGAAAGACTAGAACCAGCTTTTAACAAGGTAACATCTAGAAAATAAAAAATCATACTTAGAGAATCATAAATACCAATGATGTAGAAAAAGGAAAGCATTATGAAATCTAAATAAACTTTTCTATTCATATTTAATAATACTAGCATGCTATCTGCCTCTTCTACTATGTTAACATTTACAGTGATGGTACAAAACAATAGAGGGTAAAACTGTTGGTGTGGCAGTGGCACCAGTCTGTATTAGTAGTCAATTCATTGTTAACCACCACTCAATTGCTATAAAAATATTAATTCTGTTGAATCTTGATCCAACATAGATTTTTAAAAAATGTTCTTTGTGCTAAAATACAAAGTGTGCATAAAGAGTGACGTCCACCTCAAAAAAAAAAAAGCATTTGTGCAACTGAGTTGTAAGCTGAACTAGTTGATTTTTTCACAGAACACCATTTATACTTCAAAGAATGCGAAATAAACTATGGCTATGCAGTCTTTGGTATTTGGTAAACATTTTCTTTAAATAAATGAAGTTAATCATTTAAGAAAAAATAACTGACAGAATTTGTTGTCAATGATAAAATTTGAGTTTTCAAGCAAAAATCAGAATATTAGAAAATGGGGCACCTGGGTGGCTCAGTGTGTTAAGCCTCTGCCTTCAGCTTGGGTCATGATTCCAGGGTCCTGCGACTGAGCCCCAGATCGGGCTCTCTGCTCGGCAGGGAGCCTGTTTCCCCCTCTCTCTGCCTGACTCTCTGCCTACTTGAGATCTCTCTCTCTCTCTCAAATAAATAAATAAAATCTTAAAAAATATATATTAGAAAACTTGTACCTGCCACCATGTCATGCCTGACTGCTTCCTAATATTTAAAAACTTCTGATGAGATTGGTGATGATACTGATACTGGATAATAGTGTCAAAATTAAAAGACCTGCAGACCTATAGTGAACCAGTATTTTCCAAATTACCAATGCATATATTTTAAAATCAAACATGGTAAATTAAAAGATTCATTCAAGTCAGACCAATGGATTTTAATGTAATACAGCTGGAATATTCACTGGAGTTTCTGGATTTCACATTGCAAGTAAGTTGAGTTTTTCAGTACAGAAGCAAAGAAGACTATCTAGAAGTATTTCTTTTCTTTTCTTTTTTTTTAAGATTTTATTTATTTATTTGACAGACAGGAATCACAAGCAGGCAGAGAGGCAGAGAGAGAGAGAGGAAGGGAAAGCAGGCTCCCCGCTGAGCAGAGAGCCTGATGTGGGGCTCGACCCCAGGACCTTGAGATCATGACCTGAGCCGAAGGCAGAGGCTTTATTTAACCCACTGAGCCACCCAGGCTAGAAGTATTTCAACAGGCTGTTAAAATACTCCCTTTTCAAACTACATGTTCATGTGAGCCTGAAAACTATACACATACATCAAGTAAAAACATATATGACAACAGACTGAACTCTGAGGCATTATGAGAGAATTCAAGTCATCTTCTATGCTAGACATTAAAGAAATTTTCAAAAGGATAAAATAATGCCAATTTTCTTATGAAATTTTTTCATCTGAAACATTATTATGTATACATAAATGAGTTTATTGTTATTTTAAAGTAAATATTTTTTAAATTTCTTAGTTTTAGTTTCTACCATGGTAAATAATGATGTAACTCCACAAATAATTTTGAGATCCTCAAAAGTTTTTAAGAATGTAATGAGCAGGGGTGCCTGGGTGGCTCAGTGGGTTAAAGCCTCCGCCTTCAGCTCAGGTCATGATCCCAGGGGCCTCTGCTCATCAGGGAGCCTGCTTCCTCCCCTCTCTGACTGCCTCTCTGCCTACTTGTAATCTCTATCTGTCAAATAAATAAATAAAATCTTAAAAAAAAAAAAAAAAAAGAATGTAATGAGCTCCTGAGATCAAACATTTGAGGACTTCTGTTGTATAAAACCCGTATGATTTAAATGTAGCACAATTTACCACCACAAAATGGTATTTAGCATTTGATAATACCACTTATTTGATAATGATACATTTATTTGATAATGTTAAATGTACTATTTTAGCATGTAAGTTGTTGCAACAGGCACTTTATAAATTTTTATTTTATTTTATTTATTTGTTTGACAGAGAAAGAGACAGCGAGAGAGGGAACACAAGCAGGGGAAGTGGGAGAGGGAGAAGCAAGCTTCCTACTGAGCAGGAAGCCTGATGTGGGGCTCGATCCCAGGACTCCGGGACTATGACGTGAGCCAAAGGCAGATGCTTAACAACTGAGCCACCCAGGCACCCCTAAAGTGTTCTTTCAATTGTTATCTCTATTTCTTCAACAGATACTATACTATTCGGGTTACATATTTCTTGAGTTAGCTTGGTAGCTTATATCAAAGAATCATCCATTTTATCAAAGTTGTTACATTTATGGGCACAAAGTTGTTCATAACATTCTCCTTTATTCTTCTGTTATTAATAGCAGTGCTATCTTATAGAAATGAATTATATGTATAATTTTAAATTTTCTAGTAGCCATATTTTAAATAGTAAAAAAAAAAACCCAGGTCTAATTAATTTTAATATTATTCTATGTTAAAACATTATAATTTCAACACGTACTCATGTACAAAAAGGACTAAAATATTTTACACTCTTCTCATATTCTCTTCAAAATCTGGTTGCGTTTCACACTTACAACACATCTCATTTTAAACTAACCACATTTCAAATGCTCAATAGCCACAGGTAGTTAGTGGCTACCATACTAGATAGTATAGGTCTATAGGATCTATGGTGATGAGTCGCCTTTCATCACTTATATTAGTCATTTGGGTCTTCTTTTCCTTTCTGGTCAGTCAGATTCAATGACTTTACCAATCTTTTTAAAGAACTAGCTTTTGGTTTCACTGACTTTCTTTATAGGTTTTTGGTTGTCAATATCATTGCATTGTTTATTTTCTTCTTTCTGCTAGTATGGATTTTAATTTCCTCTTAATTTTCTAATTTGCTAAAGCATAAGCTTAGATCATTGATTTGAAACCTTTCTAACAAGTATTTTTTTTTTAAAGATTTTGTTCATTTATTTGACAGACAGAGGTCACAAGTAGGCAGAGAGGCAGGCAGAGAGAGAGAGAGAAAGAAGCAGGCTCCCTGCTGAGCAGAGAGCCCGATGTGGGGCTCCATCCCAGAACCCTGGGATCACGACCTGAGCCGAAGGCAGAGGCTTAACCCAATGAGCCACCCAGGTGCCCCCAAGTATTTGATATTACACATTTCCCTCTGTACACTGCATTAGCTACATTCTGTAAATTTAATAATGACTTCAAATAAAAAAATCTTTTCAATGAAAAATTGAAAAGATCATCAATGGGATGCACAATCATATCCACAAAATCAACACATACCAACTGAATTATCATCATCTTCTAGGATGTGACTTCGTTGTCTAGGACGACCTGAGGCCAGCATGAGGTCATCATCTTCTTCCTCATCATTTATAATCCTCTTTGAAAAAGAGGGAGTCTCAACTGCATTGTCATTTAGAAAATCACCAGCATTATTTGCATCATCTCCATCAAAAAGATCATTGTAATCCTTTTCCACTTTGCTAGATACCTTGAACAAATTAACACAAATTACAAAGTATCAGTGAACTATTTAGATAGACTCCTTTACTCAAATGGCAATTCTGTAATACACACCTATACATTCTACCATGTAAGCAAATGTACCTGACAAGAATAATAAATGTATTTACAAGGACTGTATTTATATTTATGTGAGAACTAGTCATTACTTTAAGTGCCTTACAGACTAAGGATGGGACAGGAGTGCAGGACAGATATGTAAAGAACTACTGTATATATACCCAAATACAAGGTAAGATTTTACTCCTCAAAGGTCATTCTCCAGAGAAGTCACCTTAAGTCCCTAAAAATGTCTTTTATTATAAGATTCTCTCATTTACTTTTATTAAATTGATTTTATACTGCTTAGGTAGGATATGTTTGCTTTCAATGATCTCAGTTAAAGCTAGTTTTTTTGTGGGCTTTCTTTTGATGCTTATAAAAGTAAATGGATAGAACCAACAGACAAAGGACGCAAGAAAATTCAACACTAATCCCTGATTACTGGGAATATGAACAATGTAGATGTAGAATCTACCTTTGGAGACCCCAGATGACTGTAAACAGTTTTTTAGATCACATTACTGTATTTGTTGGGTAATCTCCATGCCCAACGAGCGGCTTGAACTCACAACCCTGAGATCAAGAGATGCATGCCCTACTGACTCAGAAAGCCGATGAGATCACTTTAAAAAGTGAATAGTGGGCTCCTGGGTGGCTCAGTCGGTTGAGTGTCTGAGCTGAAGCTCAGGTCATGAACCCAGGGTCCTGGGATCAAGCCCCATGTCTGGGTCCTTACTCAGCAGGGAGTCTGCTTTTTCCTCTGTCCTTCCCTCTGCTCATGCTCTCACACTCAAATAAATAAAATCTTAAAAAAAAAAAGAAAACTAAGCAGATACACTGTAGAGCTCACAGGTGACTCCCATAGTATAAATGAATGTACAAATGCTCAATACATTTGTTATTGTATAACAATTTTTTTTACAACTGTATAACTGTACAAATGTTAAGCCAATGGAAGCTTATAGTTTGGTAAAAATTCTTTTTTTTTTTTAAATTTTATTTATTTATTTGACAGAGTAAGAGAGGAAATACAAGCAGAGGAAGCCAGAGAGGGAGAAGCAGGCTTCCCGCTGAGCAGGGAGCCCAAAGTAGGGCTCGATCCCAGGATGCTGGGTTTATGACCTGAGTCGAAGGCAGACATTTAATGACTGAGCCACCCAGGCGCCCCTGGTATAAAATTCTAATGAGAGCACCATCAACAGATTCAAAAAGACTTTATCACAAATCTTTTAGATGGAAATACATAAAATTGTGTTCTAGAAAACTAATGTTTAATGAAAGGAGAGAACAGAAATAAAAAATGCTTCTAAACTCTTATATTTAAACATATGATCTGAAAATAATAATTAAGAACTAAATGCTCTAGGAAGGTTTGCTTTTTTTAAATATTTAACTATTTTATCTTTAGTCCTAGGAGTTTACATACTCACTTGGGTTAAAAACTTTTTTTGGATTTTCTTTTTAAAAAATGAGGAATTTTATCGGAGAAATTAAAATCAAAACCTCATTGAGATACCACCACCTTATACCAGTTAGAATGGCCAAAATTATCAGGACAGGAAACAACAAGTGTTGGAAAGGATGTGGGGAAAGGGAAACACTCTTACACTGTTGTTGGGAATGCAAGTTGGGGCAGCCACTTTGGAAAGCAGTGTGGAGATTCCTCAAAAAATTAAAAATAGAGCTATCCTATGACCTTGCAATTGCACTACTGGGTATTTATCCCAAAGATACAGATGTAGTGAAAAGAAGGGCTATATGTACCCCAATGTTCATAGCAGCAAATAGCCACAGTTGCCAAACCGTGGAAAAAGCCAACAGGCCCTTCAACAGATGAATGGATAAAGATATGGTCCACACATACAATGGAGTATTATGCCTCCATCAAAAAGGATGAATACCCAACTTTTTTTTATCAACATGGATGGTACTGGAGGAGATTATGCTGAGTGAAATAAGTTAACCAGAGAGTCAATTTTTATATGGTTTCACTTACTTATGGAGCATAAGGAATAACATGGAGGACATTAGGAAAAGGAAAGGAAAAGTGAATTGGGGTAAACCAGAGGGGGAGATAAAGCATGAAAGACAATGGACTCTGAGAAACAAACTGAGTGTTTTGGAAGGGAGTGGCGGGAAGGTGGGTTAGCCTGGTGGTAGGTATTAAGGAGGGCAGGTATTGTGTGGAGCACTGGGTACAGTTGCATAAACAATGAATCTTGGAACACTGAAAAAAAAAAAAAAAGGACTTTTGCCTTATACTTACGATGATGTCCATAAAGTATTAGATGTATTATGATAGGAATATGTACTATGAAGAATAAAAGCAAAAAAGAAAAGAATGAGCAGTTAAGGGTTAAGGTTTTTTAAGAGGTAACCTTTAAACTAAAAACTGTTTTACAATTTACTTCATTTTTATCAGTTACACATGCATATAAATTAGTCAGGTTTATTATAAAAATGAAAATAGTCCTCCTGCACAGCCTCCAACTTACTTTTCTATTCTATTGGACAATTCTTTTGATAACTTCCTCCATAGTTTTAAATAATATTCTAGTGTTATTTTTTTTTTTGGCTTTTCAGTTTTAATTATTATCTATTAAATAGATTCTATTAACTTCTATATATTAGGAAATATGAGGATTTGGTATAATTTTCAACCACCCCTATTCTCTTGTATGTATGTACATTATTCTCCTACTCCAATCCTCCCAATATAGAGATTATTATGACCATATAGATGATATTCATCGTTGAATAAAAATACTAACAGCTATTCATGGTTGACTATAACTTATAAAGTGTTGTGTTAGAGACCTTCTAATTCTATACATAATTCATATAATCCTCACAATAAAACTCTACATGGTAGACATTATTGCCATCCTCATTTTATAAATGTGGCATATTATGACCACTTTTCCTTCCTTTTGTAATTTTTTTCCCTGGAGTTAAGAATCCTCTCTCTTTAAGCCTTCTTTTTTGGACAGATTCCCCAAAACCAATTCTAATCTCTTGCCTGAAAAGCCTAAAACCAGCTGACAATGCCATAGGGGCCAACTATGAAAAATAGGCTGGGAATTTTAACTTCCAAGTATATACACTTTCATTTAATCCTTTTCAGTACAGTATTCCTCCTCCACCCAATGCTACTCAACTGTACCCAGTGCACCAACCAAAGACCTCTGTTTTACTTTTTCTAGAGAACAAATTTCCAGCATTCTGCCAGAATATACATGACAGTGAGGGAACATTAATGCTGAGATTGGAGATATTACTTGTTTGAGCACATTAGGTGTCCACATTAATGCTGAGATTGGAGATATCTACTTGTTTACTAAACCAACCTTCTGTTTATAGCCCCAGTTTTAGATGTGTCTAGTGCTACCAAATTCTGAAATCATTAAGGGATTCAGTCAGGCAGTGAAATACTATTTCAGGCAGGCAGTCTAAATTGCATCTCTGCTTTCCCCCAACTATGGTCTTGGGAGTCAATTTTTTGACTTTTTAAGAAACTAAACTTAAGTTTCCCATCATGCTTCTATTTTCCAGGGGTTCCAGTATCAGTATCCGAGTAGACATAAATGGAGGGGGGGCGGTTAAGTAAATGATCTTTAACTGGAACCCTAAACCAAGACTTAAAATAAGACTGGGTATATTTGCCATGTAGGAGGAATAACAAACAAAAATAAGGAGTTGTATAAAACAAGGTGGCCTGTTTAAAGCAGTTCAGTAACGCCAGATGGCTAAGCATTAAGAGATATAAGGGTAGCTCTAAGAGTTAAAGCTAATTCAGAGCAGAAAAGGTTTACAGGCCAAACTAAGCTATACTTATTAACCCTAATTTTTATCTATATTTACTTAAATAACAACCTCCAGAAAACCAGGATACTAAAATAGTATTTCACAGTGGTATTCCTTATAAAGCCAAGGAATATTAATAGGCATTCTATGGAGGGGAATCCATAAGTTTCTCAGTAAAATATATTTAGGAAGCATTAGGTCAAACAAGTTTGTTTGTTTTTTTTAAAGATTTTATTTATTTATTTGACAGAGAGAGATCACAAGTAGACAGAGAGGCAGGCAGGGAGAGAGAGGGAAGCAGGCTCCCCGCTGAGCAGAGCGCCTGACGCGGGACTCGATCCCAGGACCCTGAGATCATGACCTGAGCCGAAGGCAGCGGCTTAACCCACTGAGCCACCCAGGCACCCCAGGTCAAACAAGTTTAAATAATTTTCTTTATGACAGGTAATTACTGAACATCTAATATAACATGAATTGTGATTGTCCAAGAAAGTAATGTATTTTGTGGTGTTTTCCAAACCCATATGACAATAAAAGACTTTGAAAAAACTATTCCACCATCTATTTATTACTTGTTACCTTACTGCTTGATGTCTTTCCACTGGGTTCACAAACATTCTCCAGAAGCCCTAGATTTCCTTCTGCATCAGTATAAGCTATTCGACCACAAGTAGGATGCCATGCCAGGCCACAAATTGCATAACCCTTCTCATGTTTCACCCTAAAATTAAAAAGTGAGTTCTTAAAACAGTACCAAAGTATATAAACTATACATTGCTTTAGGTTAATTTTAATTAGAAAGGTTAAATGACTTCTGACAAACTAATAACTATATACTATATGTTTGTATTCTAACAGTCTAATAATTGCAAAAATTTGAAATGCTTCATAATAAAACAAAAAATCTAATAGAAATGAGAAAAAAACAAAAACAATAAAAAAAAGAAGGGGGGTGTCTGGTTGGCTCAGTCAGTATAGCATCCAACTCTTGATCTCAGGGTCATGAGTTTGAGCCCCACACTGGGTATAGAGATTAGTTGGGAAAAAAAAAAAGGACAAAAGATATGTTGAATCATACCTTTCCATGCATTCTTTGGTTTCCACATTCCAAACTATAATTAAACCATTAATACTCCCTGCAGCTAAATATTGCCCACAGGGAGACCAGGTTACTATATTTAGGGCCTATGAGGAAAAACAATGAATAAATAACAATCTGCACAATTCGAAACTAAACACTTATTTTTATTACCAAATTCAAATTTTTACAACCCATATTCTGTGTAACTTCTAATTAAAGTGATTCATAAAGGCAGGACAGTTTGGCAAGACTTTCTAAATTTCTTTTTCAGTAATATTTAACTATCACTAGCAGCTATTACTTTGTTTACCATGAGAAAATTATATTGACACAATTTTAAAAGCAAAATCTAAAAACTGTTACTATCCTAGAATACAGATCATAAAAAGTACCCTCGCAACCGTCCCTTTCAAGATGAAGAGAACCACAGTGAGTGAAGTGAACCATATTAAGCCATTGCTAACTTACTGGACCTCTTGTTTCCTTGAGAGCCAAATGGGAATGTATAACAGAAAAAGAGAGAGAGAATATAGACCAATAAACTTTCCTGCCCTAACATTTCAGAGTCTATCTGTGATCACAAGTATCAATGAAACTCACTAAACAATAATGGCTAATTAATTACTGATAATGTGAAAATAACACGTTCTAATATTATGTTAGGGTTAAATATGACTTCTTATAAATTAAGAGACTTTCTTATCAAATATCACAAGGAGGGAAGCCTGGGTGGCTCAGTCCGTTAAGCGGCTGCCTTCAGTTCAGGTAATGATCCCAGGGTCCTGGGACTGAGTCCTGCATCGGGCTCCTTGCTCAACAGGGAGCCTGCTTCTCCCTCTGCCTCTGCCTGCCACTCTGCCTGATTGTGCTCTCTCTCTGACAAATAAATAAAAATGAAATCTTAATTTTTTTTTCCACAAGGAAAGAGTTCACACAGAACCTAACAAAGACCTATTTACTGTCCAGTTACCTATTTACTGAGGGGGCAAAAGGTGGACACATGCACAACAATCTGGAGTTGTTCTCCATGTCCAACAATACTTCACTACAACTATATTTAGGCAAAGTGTAATACTCCTGCTAGCCTAATGAAAGTTTCACTTATAAAACCTACCTGAGGGGGAGGAAAAAAAAACCTACCTGAGAGATGAAATTATCTGAAAGATCATATTGATTATTCCACGTTTCTCTTCTATATAGCTTAACAGACTTTTCCACAGGAACTGCCAGCAACTATTAGGAAAGACAAATGATTTAAACGAAAGTTTACATTAAATTAGAGAGAAAAAAAGCAAAAAAAAAAAAAAATCCAAATAAGAATACAAAACATAAAACCAAAATCGTACTTTATTTGGCAACTAACAAAACTCTGAAAAACACTTAAAATTTTGATAAGCAAAGAATGAATGATCACTCTATTGCTTGCACTGACAACCAGAGCACTTACAGTTACATATTTCTGATACTACTTCTCAGGAATCTAAGCCCTTTGGATCTAAACATCTACCTCATTTGCCAAAAGGAAAGAAACAGATCCAGAATGCTTTAAATATATTAAGAAAAGGAAGTTGATTTTTTTAGACATTCTTCCAAAAAGCAGACTAACAGAATAAAAACCATATATTCTTTCCATGTTTATACAAAAAAGAGAAAACTATGTATTATTTATGAACAGAAACACTATGTTAACTGTATTGATTTTTAATTAACGTTTCATGAGCAAAATAAAAATACACACAAAACTCCTCAACTATCACTTTAACACAGAATGTAGTAGTCTTAAGAGTTCACATGCTACAAAGGGCATACATTAAAAGGAAGTCTCCCTCCCATCCCTAAATCCTATTTCTACTTCCCAAAGGTGCACATAAGCATAGACTGCACCAGAATACATAAGAACAGGGGTGGTTGGGTGGCTCAGTCAGTTATGTGTCTGCCTTCGGCTGAGGTCATGATCCCAGAATCCTGGAATCGAGCCCCATATCAGGTTCCCTACTCAGCCAGGAGTCTGCTTCTCCCTCTCTCGACTACTCCCCCTTACTTGTGCTTGTTCTCTCTTCTCTCTGTGTCAAATAAATAGAATCTTAAAAAAATAAAGCATACACACACACACACACACACAAAACAGTAGCATTCTATTTATACACCTACTGCTCTATAGCTTAATGTTTTTTATTTCACAATGTATCAGAAGACTATTCCCAGTGAGCACATACAGATCTACCTAACTTTAACAACTGCAGAATACCCTACTTTTAGGAATACCAGGCTTAAAGATACAAATGTAGTGATCCGAAGGGGCACATGTACCCCAATGTTCACAGCAGTAATATCCACAATAGCCAAACTATGGAAAGAGTCTAGATGTCCATCAACAGATGAATGGATAAAGAAGATGTGGTGTGTGTACACACACACACGAATATTATGCAGCCATCAAAAAATAAAATCTTGCCATTTGCAATGACATGGATGGAACTACAGGATATTATGCTAAGTGAAACAAGTCAATCAGAGAAAGCCAATTTTCATATGATCTCACTGATATGAGGAATTTGAGAAATAAGACAGAGGATCATAGGGGAAAGCAGGGGAAAATGAAACAAGACAACCAGAGAGGGAGATAAACCATAAGAGACTCTTAGTTTCGGGAAACAAACTGAGAATTATTGGAGAGGAGGGGTTGGGAAGGATGGAGTGACTAGATGATGGACACTGGGGAGGGTATGTGCTATGGTGAGTGCTGGGAGTTGTGTAAGACTAATGAATCACAGACCTGTACCCCTGAAACAAATATACATTATATTTTAATTTTAAAAAAAGAAAAAAAAAGGAATACCAGGATTTATTTAATCAGTTCCTATTAATAAATATTTAGGATGTTGCTATTCTTTTGCTACTACAAAGAGTGATACAACATTTTCATTATACATACCCTGCAGTGCATATATATAAATATGCTTACAGGATTTATGCCTAGAACTAGTACTGTTCATTCTGATAAAAAACTGCCACACCTACTTCCACATAGTATATAATCAAACTTTTGATGTTTGGACATCTGATAAATGAAAAACAGGCTATCACAATAGTTTCAATTTGCATTTCTTTTGGTATGAAAGGTTGCATATACTTTCATATGTCAAAAGTCATCTGTATTATCTTTTTCTATACACTGCCTATTCATGTCCTTGACCATCTTTCTATTAGGATCTTACCAACTTGGTTTTTTTTTTTTGAAAGGTTTTATTTTAGGGCACCTGGGTGGCTCAGTCATTAAGCGTCTGCCTTCGGCTCAGGTCATGATCCCGGGGTCCTGGGATCAAGCCCCGCATCGGGTTCCCTGCTCAGTGGGAAGCCTGCTTCTCCCCCTCCCACCCCCCCTGCCTGTGTTCCCTCTCTCGCTATATCTCTGTCAAATAAATTAATAAAATCTTAAAAAAAAAAAGAAGGAAAAATTTTATTTTTATTTATTTTTCAAAAATCTTACTTACTTATTTCAGGGAAAGAGGAAGAACACAAGCAGGGGTAGACAGGCTGAGGGACAGACTCCCCGCTGAGCAGAGAGCCCAATGTGAGCCTCAATCCCAAAACCCTGAGATCATGACCTGAGCAATGCAACACTTAACCAACAGAGCCACCCAGGTGCCCCGAAGATTTTACTTTTAAGTAATCTCTACACCCAACGTGGGGCTCAAATTCACAACCTTGAGATCAAAATTTACATACTCTTACAAACGAGCCAGCCAGGCACCCCAGATCTTACTGATTTTTAAGAACTTTTTTTTAAAAAGACTATTTATTTCTTTGAGAGACAGTGTATGAGAGAGAAGATTAGTGGGAGGAGAGCAGAGGGACAAGCCAACATTAAGTGTGGAGCCCAACACAGGGCTTGATCCCAGGACCCTAAGATCTTGACCTGAGCCAAAGTCAGACACTTAACCTACTGAGATACCCAGGTGCCCCGACTTATAAGAACTTTCTGAATTTTAAGAAAATTAACTCTTGGGGCACCTGGGTGGCTCAGCTGGTTGAGCATCTGCCTTTGACAGGTCATGATCTCGGGGTCCCAGGATCAAGCTCCATGTCAGGCTCCCTGCTCAGGGGGTCTGCTTCTCCTTCTCCCTCTGCAGCTCCCCAGTTGTGTATGCTCTGTCAAATGAATAAATAATAAATAAATAGAAAATTAGCTCTTTGTCATATTTTTTCAAACATTTTTCCCAGTTTGTCATTCGTTCTTTGAAATATTTCATACAAAAATGTGTGCTTTTTATACCGTCAAGTTTATTAATCTTCCTGTAAAATTTCAATTACAAAGAAAAATTGAAAGAATTATATAGCAAACACGATTCATCATGTAGTAGGAAGCCTTTAAGATGGTTCTCAAAGATTCTCAGCTCCTGGTATTCATACTCTTTGCCAATATATTTACTCAGTCTTCTTTTCTCCACCTTTCAATAAACTAACTCTTTACATACTGGATCTATTTCTCTATTTAACAGATATCTATCCATGACTCAGTGGCACCCTTTAATTCTCATAGCATCATAATATGTGTATCTGACTAGATTAGACTCCAACACTTTTATTTTCTAAGACTTTGTTCTCCACATGGATTTTACAATAGCTCTACGGTCCCCTTCAAACATCTTACTCATATTTCACATTTGAATGTTCTCTAAACTATAGGTTAATTTAGGAAAGAACTGACATCTTTATATCGAAAATTCCCTTCTAAAAATGGAATATATTTTTCTATTTAAGTCTTCTTTTACTCCTCTCGATAGCACGTTAAAGTTTTCATTATACAGCCCTTTCACATTTTGGTAAGTTTACCCTTGTTAATTCAGCTTTTTTGACTTCACAGTAAATGCACCATTTTCCCCACTATATTTTCTAATAATTGTTTTTTAAAAAGATTTTATTTATTTGTCAGAGAGAGAGAGCGTGAGCGAGCCAGCACAGGCAGACAGAGTGGCAGGCAGAGACAGAGAGAAAAGCAGGCTCCCCACCGAACAAGGAGCCTGATGTGGGACTCGATCCCAGGACGCTGAAATCATGACCTGAGCCAAAGGCAGCCGCTTAACCAACTGAGCCCCACCATATTTTCTAAATGGCTATTTTTTATATACAGGATTGTTACTGGTTTTGCATATTAGTTTGTTTCCAAATGCCGTGGTGGATTTTCTTACTAATAATATTTTTCCCTCAGTTGATTTCTTAAGATCTTATATTCAACCATTTCATTTGTAAATAATAAGCATCCTCCATCCTCTTTTCAAACAATTCCTACCTTTCTATTGTCTATCAGGTGCTACTAAAATGTTAAATGCTACTAATAAAGTGGTAGACATAACAAGACTTTCCCGAGTTGTTCCATTATATACAAAATAAAGAATATAAAATTAACTCATACAAAATGTATGCTTCAGAAAGAACCTTTACAAAGTTAACATGTTTCCTTTTTTTTTTTTTTAAGTAGGCTCCATGCCCAGTGTGAAGCCCAACCCAGGGCCTGAACCCACAATCCTGAAAAATCAAGGTCTGAGCCCACACCATCAGTCACACGCTTTAACAAAATGAGCCACCCAGGCACCCCCAAAGTTAAAACGTTTCTTAAAGCATTTCAATACTTATTGGTTGGCTTGGGCACTAAAACTTACAACCTAAATGAAACAGTTATAATTTCAAAAACTAATTCTACTATTTTCACATTCAAAGTTGACAAGAACTACAAGTAACTAAAACAAAGGTTGAAAAGTAAGAGTCACTTACCTTCCCACTTTTTGGCTGCCAAGCAAGTCTGCAGATTGATTTTGCATTTATCACATCATTGCATTTTTGTAGCAGTGGCCAACTAATAGTACAAGTCTGGTATTTTAAAAAAGAAAATTTATTTCCCTTTATGAAACTTCTCCCAAAGAGATATGCAGAATGGAATATATTTCAGAGGTGCTTTCTTCAACTGACATATAGCATGAAAAAAGCAACTTGATTCACTTTCATCTAACTATGATATATGATTGACCTAAATTACTTTAAATAATTCAGAGGTATAAAAAGCACAAATCTTAAATATTTAATTAAATAAGTATATTTCCTATACAGAATAAGCAAACAATATACTCACTGAATACACGTATATACACACATGAAAAAAAAACTCGATACATTAAATTCTTAAAACATCTACAAAATTAAAGTTAAAAAATCTATAAAATGTTAAGGTATCAAAGTCAACTCTTTAAAACAGTTCAAACATGAGCAGAAAAAACAGTGGCTATTGAGGCATACCCTGTGGGGGATACTTTCCTCATCAGCCACATTATCTCTAGAATGCCTCAGGAAGAATTAATTGTTTCCTTTGCCAATCCAGAGACCACTTCCCAACAAGTGGTAGTTCATAATAGAGTAAATATATACTGACAGATTTTTTTTTTCCCCCACCAATTTATAAAACCTAAAACTGAAATATAAATCTATTTCCCATGTGATTGGGTATAAACACAATTACCCTTCAACACATTTTCACATTAGGTTATTACAGGATTTGATCAACTATAAAGAAAAAGAATTATTAATTTGACTCCATGCTATGTAATATCACATTTAAGGCAGAAATGAGCACAAAGTTTTAAATTCAAATTGATAAGTTTACCTGATCTGAAATTTGCCACACTTTGACAGATCCATCACAACTAGCTGATGCCTGCAAGAATAAAATAAATTTCTCTATGGTTACAGCCATAATACCATAAGGTAATTGGTGCAACTGATAAACCAAATAGCCTTTTTATCAACTGTGTGAAACTTTTCACTAATTCCCTTATAATTTTAAAAATACTGAAAAAAAGAAAAGAAGAAATGGAAAAAATGATTACCAGAAAGATGTCCTTAGGATCAAAGGAAAGACTTAAAACAGGAGCATCATGTCCTCGAAATGTTTTCTGTTGGCTGCAATCCATCACATCTACAACTTTGAGTAGAAAATCACTATGAACAATAAGAGTAATGTATAACAGAGTATTAATAAATACCCATGCAAAAACCTCTCCTACATCTACCCAAATATTTCAAAATCACAATACCCAAATACCCAAATATTTCAAAATCACAAGAGTAAATGTCATAATTTCTTTACAGCAACATGTAAAATTTGGCATCCAAATTTAAGGATCTACTTTTTAATCTTGGCTCTGTAAAGATACTAAAAACACAACTCAGGATTTCCCTTTAAAATACAAATACTTCCTAAGTGGCTTCCTTCATTACACCTTAAGCTTCTATTATTAATTAATTAATTAAAGTCCCAACCATTTTTATTTTTAAGTCACAGCCACTTTTAAGAGCACTATGTCAGGGGCATCTGCGTGGCTCAGCTGGTTAAGCAGCTAGCTGCTGATAGCGGCATAGGTCATGATCTCAAAGTCCTGGGATCCAGCCCTGTGTTGGGCTCCATGCTCAGCAGGGAGACTGCTTGAGATTTTTCACTCTCCCTCTCTATTCCTCCCTCTCCTCATGCACATTCTCTCTAAGATAAATAAATAAATTCTAAAAAAAAAAGTACTATGCCTTTTATTCCCCTCAGCAATTCATTAGTTCCTTTCTTTTTTCATATGACAAATAAGCATAAAGAGTAACAACAAAAATTCTGACAACTGAAGTTCTTCCCAAAATGATTTTTAAAATTTCGTATCAAACTATCATGTTTCCCCAATCTTTTTCAGCATTTATTGAACAGGCTGTCTGCAAAACAGTCTATCTCAATTAACAAAGAAGCACAAGGTTGCCCTCAAAAACCTTTACTAAAGACTTGAATATAAAAATTAGGCGGGGTACCTGGTTGATTCAGTCAGTTAAACATCTGACACTTGATTTCAGCTCGGGTCATGATCTCAAGGTTGTGAGACAGAGCCCCACATCAGGCTCTGAGTTGGGCATTGAACCCACTTAAGATTCTTTGTCTTCCTCTCCCTCTGCCCCTCCCCACCGCGCGCGCGCACATACACACACACACACACACACAGAGGACAGAGTACTGAAAATGTTACACTGAAGCCAATGAATGAGGCCATTCTGTTCTAATATTACTTCCTTTTCAGGTATCAGAGGGCCTTACCTAGATCCAGCAGCAACTTTTCCACCATCCCCATTAAAGACCACATGGTTTGCATTTGTGGTGAAGCGAGTCAATATACCATCTGGAACTCCTTCAGGAAATGTGTGAACTTGAATAGTATTATTAGATACTGCAGTGACCAATTTCCCATTCTAAAAGAATCATTGGCAAAAAAAACATCCTAATCAATTGAGTCTCTCCATACTTTAACAATCCTATAAAAAACATAAAAGCTTATAATTGTACTTAATGTCAAGAGAAAAATCATCATTCAATGTACAAGTTTCCTGAAGTACCTATTAGCAAAAAAAATTTACTTACTACCTTTACACAATTTAATTCTCACTTCATCAGCCAAATTTTTAGCCTCTGAATTTTCATTTACTTCTGACAAGAAAATTATTTAAATAGTATTTTTATGCATCCCCAAGTGTCATGAAAGAGACTCAAGGGAGCTTTTCAGAAAAAAAAAAAACATAGCTAGTCTCAGTGAGGGAACAGCACATCAGAAGGTATGGCTGGACTACAGCATTGCCACTGTGTTTCCACAATAAAATCATCAGATATCTTTGGAGTAAGTAAAATCTAAATGCAGAATCCATGGCTTCTCTTTAAAAACACTAAGTAAGAAGACAGCAGAATCAGAGGATCCTAAAAAGAATACACTTATAATGATGAACAGTGTAAAATGGTTGAGAATTACTATATTGTACAACTGGAACTAATATAACACTGTAGGTTAACTATACTGGAAGTAAAAATATAAACAACCTTTTTAAAAATAATAAAAACACTAAATGAACAGAAACTTTCAGGATCTGAAAATGATCAGCAGATACCATTGCTCTGCATAGATTTTGGCTAAGAATCATAAAAGGTCAAGTATCTGCCCTAGAACCTTAATTTTATTACTTACTTCTCTAGGAGGAACTAAGTCCTGACAGACTAAATCATCGTCTACCAATGCCTTACATGCTCTAATAAATCATAATCAATTATTGAGATTAAATGATAACTGCCAAAGAAACAAATTACTCAAGTTTATTAATAAATATCATACAGCAATAGGTCTCAGTCATATTTACATATGTAAGACCCTCCTCTTGTCTACAACACCTGCTCTCAGTCCAGTGGAAAAGAAACTTGGTAATACAGTGACATTTTACTACATAGAAAAATTGGGGAAGATGTCTACATCTGTTCAAGGAACAGTACAGATGACTCAGATTTGAACTATAATATATACTTATCTTCAATTACTGGAAAATCGTGAAAAAAACTGTTTATGCCTACTTTGTAACTACTCTTCAAGTAATTAAACAATCCACAATACACTAAATCTATCAGAAGCTAATCTAACAATAACTTAAATGTGAAAACAAGAAGAGAATTCAGGAAAAACTAACCAACTCAAGACAACACATGATGCTACATGTTCTTTGGCAAAACTGCAGAAACATCAACTATATGTATGCATGTACAGGAATTTTGCAACCTGGCTGTGCTTTACTTGGCAGAGAGATCTCTCAGTGGAATCCAACTAAGCATCCTCAGTTAGATCTAGTAAAGAATTCTGGTAACCATTAACTGGTCCTCCATTCATGTGAAAATATTAAAGTATGTATCTATACTTACTCACCCAAGAGACCTGAATAAAGGATGTGCTTTGAAGTCAATTTCCAACAAATCTACTGGGAAACCAAATCATTATCAGTCCTTTCTCAACTAGTAAAGCTAAAGAAAATTAAGCACTCAAAAAGAATCGGGGATCTGGTCAGATCACTCTTCTCCCTAGTAGACTGAGAAGAATGGGTCCAAACACAGATTGACTTGAGCTCCAGTCCACAGCGTTCCTTTATTCTTTTTTAATATTTTTATTTATTTATTTATTTGACAGACAGAGATTACAAGTAGGCAGAGAGGCAGACAGAGATAGAGAGGAAGAAGGAGGCTACCCGCTGAGCAGAGAGCCTGATGTGGGGCTCAATCCCAGGACCCTGGGATCCTGACGGAAGGCAGAGGCTTTGACCCACTGAGCCACCCCGGCGCCCCTGACCACTGTGTTCCTTACCAACAGAGTCAACTGACCTTCTTCAGACCTTTGACCTTTCCATGAATAAAATGGAGGTAATTTCACATACTTCCCCGTATCTTTGTTAAAAGGCCTTGACAATGTAAAATACTATGCAAGCTTTAACTATTACTACCAGTTGATTCATCTCATTTTTACTGTTTTTGGAGAGTGATATTTTCTCCACTTTGTTCTCAAACAAAACGTCTGACCATACTTCCCTATACCAATGACTCCAAAAACAGAAAGTATATTTATAAGCAATTATATTTTAAAAGGAAATCTGTTGTAAAATTTTCAGCTTCACATGGCTGTGTGGTAAAGTCATTTCAATGAAGTACCATAAACTCTATTCCTAAAGCCAAAGAAAACATTTAAGCACAGACTATCAGACTTGTAGTGGATTGAATAATGGCTCCCAAAAGACATGCCTAAGTCCTAAATCCAGTTACCTGGATTTTTTAGAAATAGTCTTATTTAGAAATAGGGTCTTTGCACACATAGTAAATTAAGGATCTAAATCTAATGACTGGTGTCCTTATAAGAAAATGGACAGGAGATTTGAGACACAGAGAAGAAGGCAATGTGAAGAGAGAAGCAGAGATAGGAGTGATGTATCTTCCAACTAAGGAACACTGAGGATAGCTGGCAACCCACCAGAAGCTAGAAAAAAAGGCATGGAACAGACGCTCTCTCAGGGTCTTGGAGTTAACCCTGCCCACACCTTGATTTCAGGCATCTTACCTTCTGAACTGTGAGACAATAATTTTCTGTTGTTTTAAGCCATTGAGTTTGTGAAAATTTGTTACAGCTGCCCTAGAAAACTATTACAAGACCACCTTTTTTTTTCCTTCTTTACAGTTTTTTCATACACAAATAATGCAGTGCATACATACTGTATAAGAAAATTTAAAAAATGAAATTGTTCTGGCCAAAGCATGAGTTTCCCTACTCTAATGAAATAATCTCCACTAACATTTCTAACTTTCTTATGTACATTTATGTATATATGTATCCTTTATCTTAAACATAAGACTACACAATACAGACTACTCTGCAACTCTCTTTCATTTTTCAACTCATTGTAAATATCTTTGCAGATATATAGTGCTCACTCTTTTTTGTGGCTACATAAAAATACATTTCATGGGTCTACCAAAATTTATGAAATAGAGACGTCTGGGTGGTTCAGTTGGTTAAGCATCAGCCTTCAGTTCCAGTGATAATCCCAGGGTCCTGGGATCCAGTCCCGGACCTGGTTGGACTTCCTGTTCAGCTGGGAGCCTGCTTCTCCCTCTTCTTGCCGCCCCCCTTGGGCTTTCTCTTGCCATCTCTCAAATAAATAAATAAAAATCTTTAAAAAAATTTTACAAAACAAATTCTCTCCTGAAGGACACTTCAATCAGTTCTAACTTATAAACAATAATTTTAAAAATATACTTGACCACACAAATAGAAGGAATATAAGAATTTCCTCAGGGTAAAGGGTACCTGGGTGGCTCAGTTGGTTAAGCAACTGCCTTCAACTCAGGTGATGATCCCAGGTTGTGGGATCAAGCCCCATGTCAGGTTCCCTGCTGAGTGGTAAGCCTGTTTCTCCCTCTGCCTGTCCCTACCCTTACATGCGCTCTCTCTGACAAATACATAAATAAAATCTTAAAAAGAAAAAAAAGGGGGGGGCACCTGGGTGGCTCAGTGGGTTAAACCTCTGCCTTCAGCTCGGGTCACGGTCTCAGGGTCCTGGGATTGAGTCCTGAGTTGGGCTCTCTGCTTAGCGGGGAGCCTGCTTCCCCCTCTCTCTCTGCCTGCCTCTCTGCCTACTTGTGATCTCTCTCTGTGTGTCAAATAAATAAATAAAATCTTAAAAAAAAAGAATTTCCTCAAAGTAAATAGCCAGAAATGACCATGTGCATTCTATGTTTTATACACAGTATGAATTCACTCCCTTTTTTTTTTTAATTTGAAAGGGGGCAAATGAGAGAGGGGGAAGTTCCATCCAAGGAGCAGAGGAGTATGACAAGACTCCTTGTTTGTTTGGTTTTTTTAAAGATTTTATTTACTATTTGACAGAGAGAGACACAGCCAGAGAAGGAACATAAGCAGTGGAAGTGGGAGAGGGAGAAGCAGGCTTCCTGCCAAGCAGGGAGCCTGATGGAGGGCTCCATCCCAGGACCCTGAGATCACAACCAAAGCCGAAAGCGATGCTTAACAACTGAGCCACCAAGGGGCCCAAGACTTTTTGTTGAGGACGAAGCCTGTCATGGGGTTCCATCCCACAACCCTGAGATCATGAACCAAGCTGAAATCAAAAGCAGGTCAACCTACTGAGTAGCTCAACCACTGAGCCACAGAAACATCCCTCAATTTACTTCTTAAAAAGCTCCCCAAGCACACCTGGGGACTTGATTTCAGCTCAGGTCATGATCTCAGGCTCATGAGATGGAGCCCTGTGTGGGGCCTACTTAAGATTCTCTCTCTTCCCTCTGCCCCTCCCCCCACAAAAAACAAACAAACAAACAAACAAAAAACCCAAAACTCCCCAGTTACATTTCCAGCAACTGTTGTGCAATACTGTAAAATAATAGAAAATACATATTGCTCTCTGCCTCTTATTCCTGGCAGAGTTCCTAAAACCCTTGAAATTTCCTAAGTGATAAGACTACTAGGCAGTTTTTGCTCTAATATTTGGTCTTTGATCCCAGTTCCCGACACAAGTTCCTAAATTCCCTGAGATTTCCTGGGTGATAGAAAAGACCCTTCAAAGGAGGCAATTCTTGGTGGGCTCCTGGATAGCTTCAGGATGAGGGCTGGTCATCAAAAAAATCAAACCATGATTAGAAACAGAACTTTCAGCCTTATCCCATCATCATCCAAGAAAGGAAGAAGGGCTGGAAATGGAATTAATAATCAATTATGCCAATGTAATGAAGCCTCCATAAAAATCCCAATGGTATGAGGTTCAAAGAGCTTCTCAGTTGGTGAACACATCCCCATTAACAGGAGGGCAGAGGATCCCAACTCCATGGGGGGAAAAAAAGCCTTTCAGACCTTCCCTATGTACTTCTTCATCTGGCTGTTCACCTGTATCCTTTCTCTATATTTCACTACATAATGAACTGGTAGGAGTGTTTCCCTGAATTATGTGAGCTACTGTAGCAAAAGACTGACTCCAAATAAGTGGGATCCTCTGATTTATAGCCAAGTAGGACAGATGCTGTGGGTAACCTGGGGACCTACTACTTGCAACTATTATCTGAAGTGGGGGTCAGTCTCATGGGACTGAGCCCCTGAACTCTAAGGTCTGTGCTCACTCCTGTCAGTGTCCAAATTGAACCGATCTGTAGGACACCCAGCCAGTATTACAGAAAATGCTTGGTGTAGGATAAAAAACCCACACACCTGGTGCTGGAAATGTTATGAGGAAGGTAGTAGTGTGAGAATAAAGGAAAAAGATAGGAAAGTGTTCTTCCTTTACAAATACTTACTTCTCCAAACCCTCACTAATACTGGAATTAGCAATATTTTTCACCCTTGCTAATCTGATAGAAAAAAAAAATTCAATTGTTTAATTTCTACTTCTTTGCTTATTAGTGAAATTTAACTTGTATCTAATATATATTGATCATTTCTATTTTTCCTTCTGGGAATATATTTTCCATTATATATGACCATTTTTTTTTTAGATTTATTTATTTGAGAGAGAAAAAGAGCACATGTGAGAATGCACAGGAGCAGGAGGGAGAAAGAGAGAAGCTCAAGCAGACTCCATGATGAACATGGAGCCTGACACAGGGCTCAATCTAAGCCTGAGACCACCACCAGAGCCAAAACCAAGAGTTAGAAGCTTAACTAACTGCACCACCCAGATGCCCCTATATAGGACAATTTTAAAAGAACATCTTAAGTATCTAAAGACTATCTCATTCCTCTACCTTAATGAACCTGGGTTTGAAAAAACCATGAATTCTGTGAAAATACTTTTTTCTACCCAAATACAATACACTCAAGTTAAAATTCATCACAAATAAAAAGCTTAGTGGTTTTTAGATACTTAGTTTGCAAAAGTCTTCTGAAAACATGTCTCCATTCTCCAAATAACCTACATATCATTCCCCTATTTACACCTTACATAAAACATTAGAGGGGCGCCTTGGTGGCTCAGTTGATTAAGTGACTGCCTTCAGCTCAGGTCATGATCCCGGAGTCCCGGGACTGAGTCCCGCATCAGGCTCCCAGCTCCATGGGGAGTCTGCTTCTCCTTCTGACCTTCCCTCTCTTAGCTTTGCGCAGTGGCACTATTGTAGCCAATGAGGTTTATCCAAGGCGCAATTATTGCTAACTGACCTCCCCTCTGATGCTCTCTCTCACTCTGTCTCTCTCTCTCTCAAATAAACAAAATCTTTTAAAAAAAAACAAAAACATTAGAAATATGTATATGTCTTGAAAAAGTTAAAATATTCCTCTTTTCTTGTGTAAATGGTTGTCTAAATTAGTGAACTAAAAACTTGAGAATGCCATGGAGTTTTCTCTCAAAGGGAAATAAAGGGAACATTTAAATCTCAAAAGAAAAAGTATAATTTCTTGCAAATATTTTAATTGGTTTACCATTAATAAACCATTTATCACCTTTAATAAACCATTCAGATTTTATTTTTTTAATTTTTATTTAAGATTATTTATTTATTTGACAGAGAAATAGGGAGAATGAGGAGGCAAAGCAGCAGGCAGAGGGAGAAGGAGAAATGGGCTCTCTGCCAAGCAGGAAACCCCATGCAGTGCTCAATCCCAATAGGACCTGAGCTGATGGTAGTCGCTTAACCAACTGAGCCGCTCAGGTGCCCCCCATTCAGATTCAGATTTTACTTGTAAAAATTTTGGGAAATTTATTGTATTATTATGGTACACATTTGAATATTATGATTTCATAAGAGAAAAAAATAAAAAGCATTCAAAACTTCAACAAAAATATTCTTTACACATTTATAAAAAATCAAACAGCAGTATCACTTCTCATGGTTTGCTATAAATGTTTCCAATACCTTCAAAGCACATGAATATGCCTTTTCTCCAACGTTAATGGACTTAGGATCATCATCATCTAAGTCTTCCCAAATCCTCACATCACCATCACTTCCACAAGTCACAATGTAACTGTGAAGGGAACACACTCATTAAAAGGTCATCCAAGTTTCAGGAAAGAAAAAAAAAAGTCACCCAGTTTCAGGCCTATTAATTTTTTGGGAATACTTTATCTTCTTTTCAATAAAATTAAAGTGTTACTCAATGTTTTCTCACTTTACATACATAGGTCTTAATAAAAAGGCCTGCTAATCTTCTATCCTATAAAACGAAAAGTGAGTTTAATGTTCCCTACAGTTTCTCCTTGGCATAAAATTCTTTATCTGGAATAATGTAAGAAAGTTGAATGGGTAATCTCTGTTAACAACAGGGACCAGGTCTACCTTGCTCACCACTGTGCCTCTAGCACAAAGCAAGCGGACATATAGAAGCCTTGATAAATATTTGTTGAATGAATAAGTGGATGGATACAAGAGCTCAGTTATCCTAAGCTGATTATCAAATGGCCACCTGTATCTCTCAAGTCTTGTTTTAAACCCATATTCCTGGTGCTTTTATTCATTTGGTATGTGTCCTGACACATATAAAAGCAAAAAATATAAAAAAGTAACATGGCAAATGGCAAAGAGAAGCCACATAAAGAACTGTAGAGGTTCATAAGAAAGGTGGTGTCTACATGGGGAAGTCAAAGGGCAAGTAGAACTGGATATGCTGAGATTGGTGAAAAGAGCAGTTCCAGAGGAAACCACATGAACCAGAATATGAAGTTAGTAAAATATGGGGGAGTTCACTTAGAGCAGAACAGACAGTACAGGAAATTGAGAAAGAAAATGTAGATTGGGGGTCATCCTATTTACAATGATCTTAATGCAAGTGTAGAAGCTTGGATTCCCTTCTATAGGAAATAAATAGAACCGTTAGTCTTTTTGTCTAGGACATTCCTTTTTTTTTTCTTTCCTTAAAGTTTGTATTTATTTGCTAGAGACAGAGAGAAACCACAAGCCAGAGGGAAAAGCAGACTCTGTGCTGAGCAGGGAGCCCAAAGCGGGGCTTGATCCCAGGACTCTGTGATCATGAACTGAGCTGAAGCCAGACACTTAACCAACTGCACCACCCAGGTGCCCCAGCTTAGGACAATCCTGATTTATGCATACAGCTGGTTTAGAATAGGTCAATTTTTTTAAATTTTAAGACATATTAGTATTGGGGCACCTGACTGGCTCTGTCAGAAGAGCCTGTGACTCTTAATCTTGGGTTGTGAGTTTGAGCTCCATGTTGGGCATAGAGGTCACTAAAAAAAAATACATAAACTTTAAAAAATAAATAAAATGTAGTATCTTTAAAAAAAACATTAATATTATTTGCATCAAAACTGGTTAGGTGGGTTTGACAGACCTCTTTGCATTTCCAGCTTCTGCCATGATCTTGTTTACTAGTGAAACATGTACAATTAAAGAATTCTCCCTTTATCACATAAGTAAATCTAAAAGACAAGTGATAACCCATCTCCCCATTCCAATCCTTTTTTTAATTAGCATATAATGTATTGTTTGTTGCAAGGCTACAGGTCTGTGAATCATCAGTTTTACACTACTTGATGCAACATAACTAAGACCTCCTTTCGCAGACAATAGGGACTAACAAACAAAAACTAAAGTGAAGTCAGTCAAGAGGCCTTACAGTGATTTCTTTTAGTCCTCAGTAGTGATGGGATAAGGACTTCATATTACTGTCGCTACTGACTATTTGACCCAATCAGCCGGCCAGCAAGGGAGAAGTTGCAGGTGCCAGTTGGCAGTACCAATGGCAAATTATAGTGAAATACAGTGGAATTAATGAGAAATATATGCAACAAATAGTTAAGTTAAATAGTTAAGTTGAGCTTTTAGAGTTGCCTAAACATTCTTCTGTGTTTTTGTCATTTACTATAGGAATAAAACTAAATGTTAACTTTATTGATTATGCCTTTGAATGAAGTACCTTACAGTAGCAACTAAAAAAAAGCTACAAGTTTAACAAAAGTACACATTTAACAAAAAATTAAATACTACATTTCTGCTTCTCAAGAAGTTGATAATGGAACTGTAACATGAACAAAATGTTAGTTGACGCTTATCATGGGGGCTGGATTGATAACACCAACCATATGAAGTCAGAAGACACAAAATTTCTGAAGAAACCTGAGCATCTACTTTGTAAGTTAGTAGTTATTTTGTGACTTCCTGAAAACCATGCTTCTACAGCTGCAGAGTCTGCATTTTGTCAGGCAGAACTTTTCATAATTTAGTAGTGTCCAATAGAACTTTATCTTAAAGGATGGAAATGGTCTCAAACAGGCTCCTGAGTAATTAAAGTGGGGTTTAAAATGTCACTCATGCAACTGAGGAACTGAATTTTAAATTTAATTAACTTTAATTAAAATCTAAAGAGCCACCTGTGTCTGGTGGCTATTGTACAGAACACTGCAGCATTAAAACAGATGACAGCGATTCTAAATTAATTTTGTTCATTTTTCATTTTAATTTTTCGAATTCAAGTATGAAGTAAAGTTATAGCTGTTAATACGTTGTTGCCATTAGTAAAATAATTTTTCAAACAGTTAAATGATACTGGCTATATTTCAAAGTCATCAGAGGGTTTAAATAGAGAATCAGTCAGATTAATTCCAATAATGGCTTAGTCTTCTCTTCAGCTCATGGAAACAAAGTAAAGCTTCTAGAAGTTTATTCTGTGGATGTGAAACATCTAACATCATTGGCGATCCTATATAACTTCATTTGAAAAGTTCAATGCTAAAGATAAAATTCTTTATTTTTGTACTAATACAACATTTTGGTTGAGCACAGCACTGTAGCAAAAACAATGTACTTACTGAGTTAAGAAACCTATGAAACATGTATGTACTTCAAATTGAAAGTGTAATTCATAACCAAATGCACTGTGATAATGTACCAATTAAAACAGAAGCCATAATTGTCAAATTCTGAGATCATTTTATTTATACCAGAAAAACAACAAAATTTTTTTAACAAACTGATATTAAATACATAAAAATACTTCAGCATTGCATGAGGTGCTTTTTCTTCTGCCTATCATCACTTAGTATTTTTTAAATATTTGAGCCTTTGAAGAGTGACTTTTTAAAATTTAAATTTAATTAGCTAACATATAGTGATGATTAGTTCTAGATCTAGTGTTCAGTGATTCATCAGCTGTGTATAATACCCAGTACTCATCACAGCAAGTGTCCTTCTTGATGCCCATCACCAAATAACCCCATGAAGAGTGAATTTATAAAACCTACATGTCCTATAATGATGGTATTATTATTACTGGAAACAAGTTCCCTAAGTCTTAGTAGCATCTTGCTCAAAATCAGTTAATAATTTTTAATTTAAGCATTCAACTTAAGGCTTTGAAGCTTTCAGTAAAATGCAGTTAATGAAAACAAAGCTTATGCACAGGAAGATAACTAAAACATATCCCTTCAAAAGCAAATAAGAATTGAACAAACTGTACATTAAAAGCTAAAAGACTGAATGATATAATTTTGAAACTCATTCATTGTACTCTGGAATATCTTGACCTATGAGAAGAATTTTTTGAGGGAACTCCTTTTTCAATTGTATAAATTTATGAACATATTCATAAATTTATTTTTTAATTTTTTATTTAAAATTTTTAAATTTTAAATTAAGTACACTTAAAATTTGTGAAACATTCAAAGAAACCACACACAACTTACCTGATGAATTTTATCTTTAAAAATATTAAAGAACTAATAAAATAAAGTAAAATAAATTTTAAAAATATTGAAGACCTCACTACTGAAAAAGGATACTCTGAATACAGGTTAAAAAAAAAAACAAAAAAAAACAGAACTTGTAAAAATACTGAAGGTGAAAGATTTACCTATTTAAAATAAATTTTTAAAAATTGAGACTCTTCTGGGACGCCTGGGTGGCTCAGAAGGTTGAGTTTCTGCCTTCAGCTCAGGTTGTGATCTCCAGGTCCTAGGATGGAACCTCATGTCAGACTCCCAGATCAGTGGGGAATGTGCTTCTTCCTCTCCCTCTGCCTCTCCCCCTGCTTGTGTTCTCTCTCTCTCTAATGAGTAAATAAAACCTTTACCAAAAAATAAAAATAAAATAAATAAAAATTGAGATTCTTCCATTTAACAGAATTTGCTTTGACCTTACCAGGTATGTGAGAACCTAAAGAGAGTATTTTCTGATTGAAAAGTATTATGGTCTAGGGTCACATGGGTGGCTCAGTCAGTTAAGCATCTCTGTTGGACTCAGTCATGATCCAGAGTCCTGGGATAGAGTCTGCCATCCATCAGGGCTCCCTGCTCTGCTTGCTGCTCCCCCTGCTTGCCCGCTTGTACATGGGCTCTCTCTCTCTCTGACAAATAAATAATCTTCAAAAAAAATTATGGTCTAAAAGAAAGTCACTGAAGGTCTCACTTCAAGTTCTCACTATAAATTTAACTCTGAGGAAGACTCCAATTTTATAATAAAAATAAAAAGACAATATTGAAAAAAATATTTTTCAGAAAAATATCAGCAATATCATGTTAGAGGAAGGCTAAAAAATGATTAAAGTACATGAATATGTACCAAAAATATTCTATTTATGTAAATGTTTGGATTATATGTTCAATGTTTAGAAAATCAAAGTAAAATTTTTTTTAATGTTTTAATGTCACAAATGTTTTTATGAAAAAATGTTTTGAAACAGTTTTTGAAAAGAAATGTTACAGATCTACCAAAACAGAATAATTTGCGAATCAATAAATAATTTTAAAAACTAATTTTAACTCTTGAAAGTTTTCTCCTCATTCCCAAAGGTGCTCTGGTTTGGATGGTAAGAAAATCACTGTTAAGTTTCTGAGTAAAAAAACCACGGTAAGGACTAATTCTATCATGCTTTTATCCTCTTTGTGACATAACTACAAGAAGCCAATGATTACCAAGTTATTTCTCACCATCTGGATTCTCCATCCTCACAAAGCAATGTTCTGTCCCTCATCTGACCCCCCTCTCCCTGACCCTTCCACTGGCCTCATGAAATTCACGGTCAGGAACCAGAAAAATCTCTCCATCCTCAGCTTTTTTTCCCAACATTTCTTCTGAGAACACTGCTTCATCTTCAGCCCTCTTAAAGGGTGGCTAATTTTTCTTCTACATTCCTGTGGGGTCTATTGATGGGCCTCCCTTGCATTTCACTATTACTTCCATTCTATTGCTACAAACTATTCTTAAAAAAAAAAAAAAAAGAAAAAGAAAACAGCAAAAACTGCTATCAAAACACTTATAAATCACTAGAGAAATCTCCCATGTTCCCTAAGAATTTTTAGCACAAGGCTGGCTCACTGTCATTCTCTAAGAACACTATTCCTATCGTAATTCTTAGTATTATCAGTATCCATTTAGACAAAGACTTACACCAAACCTTGTCTTCCACCTCATCCTCAAACCCCCATGGTCATAGCATAAATTTTGTCTTTATCAATATTGCAACTGCTTCATAACTTCAATTTCAATCACCCTAATCACTTATCTTTTCACCTTATACCCTTAATATCCTAACTTCAACAATTTTTTTACTTCTATTAGGATCTACAATCTATTGAAACTACTTCCTGTCTCTCACTCCCTTCAAATTCTCACATCCCTCCTAATCTGGCTTAGATTCCAGTCTGTCCTTCAGATCACTCCTTTACCTCATCCTCAAACTCTCTGACCCTTCTTCACTGTGTCATACTTACCTGGCAAATTCCCTATCTATGCCTATTAATAAATTTGTACTTGAAGCACCTGGGTGGCTCAGTTGATTAAGTCTCTGCCCTTGGCTCAGGTCATGATCCTGGGGTCCTGGGATTGAGCACCACTGCAGGGTCCCTGCTGTGTGCTCTTTCTCTTTCTCCCTCTTCCTTAAGCAAGTAAATAAAATCTTTAAAAAAAAAAAAAAAAAAAAAAAAAAGTTTGCACTTGCAGAGCTAAACACAGCTAGAGAAAAACACATAACTGGGTTGTCTGGTCTCACTTTAAATTTGTGATCACTAACCTAAAGTAGGCTTAGTGCTGCCCAGTATTCCACCTAACATTTCCCTAGGCCTTTCAGCTTTCCTTCTCTTCTGAACATCTATCTCATATATACTCCTCTTTCTTCAAACCTTTACTGCCTCCCACTCTTAACTTTGCTTCTTCTTTTACTCAGAAAACAGATGCAGTCTACAGAAATTGGCTGCATGTTCTCCCCATCCCATTTAGTTGCTCCTTCCTTCCACTTGTGAATTTGACCATGCTCTTACCTTTGGCCACTGTCTACCCCTTATGCACTATACTGTAGCCCCTCTCACCTACTGAAGGCTACCACTCCAGCAATTCTCCCTCTTTCTATTCTAACATCAACTTATCCCTCTCTGTCAGATCATCCCCACTCTACATATACTGTATCTCTCATCTTAAAACAAAGACCTTTCCTGACCTCAAATTCCTATCCAACTACCCTTGCTCTTTATGTGTCATCCTTACAAACTCCAGTTCCTTCCTTTCCATTTTCTTGAATCTACTGAGACAAGGTTTTCATTCTTACCACTCCATTTAAAAAGCTCAAGATCATCCAGTGCCTCCATATCACTAAATCTAATGGTGGATTCTCAGTCCTCAACTTGACCCACCACCATCTGACATAGTTTATTACTTCTCTCCCTTTTTTTTTTTTAAAGAATTTATTTATTTATTTGACAAAGAGAGACACAAGAAGAGAGGGAATATAAGCAGGGGAAGTGCAAGAAGGAGAAGCAGGCTTCCACCAGAGCAGGGAGCCTGATACAGGGCTCCATCCCAGGACCCTGGGATCATGACCTGAGCCAAAGGCAGAAGTTTAACAACTGAATCACCCAGACGCCCCACTTTATTATTTCCTTCTCCTTAAAATGCTTATATTTCAGGGCACCTGGGTGGCTCAGTGGGCTAAGCCTCTGCCTTCGGCGTGGGTCATGATCTCAGGGTCCTGGGACTGAGTCCCACATCGGGATCTCTGCTCAGCATAGAGCCTGCTTCCCCCTCTCTCCCTCTACCTGCCTCTCTGTCTACTTGTGATCTCTGTCAAATAAATAAATAAAATTAAAAAAAAAAAAAAGCTTCTATTTCATTTGCCTTCTAGACATCATTCTTGTCTCTTGATTTTCTGCTTTTCCAGTCACCTTTTCTTAGTCTCCTTAGCTGGATCTTCCTCTCCAACTTGATCTCTAAATGTTTTGGAGTGTCCCAGAGCTTAGCCCTTGAACCTTTTTCCTTTACATTTACTCTATCCCTAGGCGATTTCATCTAAGTTCATAGCATTAAATATCTACTTATTGACAACTTCCACATGTAGATTTGCAGCCTGGACCTCAATCCTGAACTCCAGGAAACATCAGCAAAAATAGATTTCTAGGGTGCCAAGGTGGCTCAGTCGGTTAGGAGTCTGCCTTCAGCTCAGGTCATGACCCCAGGGTCCTGGGATCAAGTTCCACATCAGGCTCCCTGCTCCGTGGGGAGTCTGCTTCTCCCTCTCTTTGTACCTGCCATTCTGCCTGCTTGTGATCTCTCTCTCACACTCTAATAATAAAACCATATAGATTTTTTAAAAAACCATATAGATTTCTGTTTCTAGCTTACATTTATTACTTCTCCTAGCTTTCAACCCATTTTATCCAACTGTCTACATCTCAAAGAAACATTCTAAATGTCCAAATGTAAACTCCTAATCTCCACTCTCATTCTACCTCTGAAATAATCTCTCCAAGCATTTCAGATATCTGTGAATGGCACTATCATTTCTCCAAATGTTATATCCAGAAACATAGACATTATCCCATACATCTCCCTCTCCTTCATCTTTAATGTCTGATCCACCCTATTGATTCTACCTTTTAAGTATTTCCTGAATGTATTCTTTTTTCCATACACATCTTCTCTAGTTCAAGCTTCCATCATACTCTATCAGAGTAATACAGATCCCAGTCTTTCTGCATCTACTTCTACTCCTCCAATTCATCCTTCACATAACTTCTCAAAAACAAGAGTCTAGTCACATGTTTCTGCTTCAAATTTTTAAAATATTCCTACTGCTTTTAGAATAAAAATATTATTCTATTATTATTATAATATGTATAATATATATTATAAATATATATTTATATATAACATATAAATACATATAAATATATATTATAAACATTATTCTAATATTATCATATTAAGATTCCTTAATAAAGTACAGAAGGTCCTGGCTAGGATAACTGCTACCTACCTTCACAGATTCATCTCTCATCAGCCCCCGTATCACACTCTACATTTTGGCATCCTTAGCTTTCTTTCAGTCCTTTGAGCATGGTCCCTACCCCCACTGGAATTTTGCAGTGTTCCCTCTGTCTGGAATGCCACCACTACCACCTCACTGCCATCATCACCCCATCTCTTTTTACTCCCGAACGTCTACTCAATCTTCAGATCTCATCTCAAGAAACAACCCCTCAGAGAAACCTTCCCTGCTTCCTCAAGCTGTATCAACTTCCCTTCAAATATACTTATCATTGCACCTATCACTTATTTCTAAACACACATTTGCTTTTGTGATTAATTTGTGCTCAATGTATGTCGATTTAAAAAGACTTCAAGGTCAATTAAGGAATTGATTGTGCTTTGTACTACTGTGCCTCTAGCCTCCACCAGACTTGACACCCAAGTATATTTTTCAGTGAAAGAATCAACACAGGAGTGACCGTGGAAGCCACACAACTGGACAGTACTGCAGAGGAATGAAACTTAAAAAGGTAAAAGAGACCAGGGTTTTGGGAAAATATCACAATTTAGCAATCAAGCAGAGGAAATAAGTTGGGAAAAAAGCGATCAAAAGGGGGTATGGGGTAACTGAGTGATGGACATTAAGAAGGGTACCTGATATAACGAGCACTGGGTATTATATTAAGACTGATGACACTGGGGCGCCTGGGTGGCTCAGTGGTTAATCGTCTGCCTTTGGTACAGGTCATGATCCCAGGGTCCTAGGACGGAGTCAGGCCATCAGGCTCCCTGCTGAGCAGGAAGCCTGCTTCTCCCTCTCCCACTTCCCCTGCTTATATTCCCTCTCTGTCAAATAAACAAATAAAATCTTTACAAAGAAAAAAAAAAAAAAAAGACTGATGAATCACCAACCACGACCTCTGAAAGCTAAAAATACATTATATGTTAATTTTTAAAATAAATTAATTTTTTAAAAAGCTGTCAAAAGGTTAAAAACAACAATGAAAAAATGAAATAGCATTACAAAAGCCACGGAAAGATACAATACCAGAAAGATAGAACAAGCCACTGAATTTGACAAGTAGGTGATTTGACAATAAAATAATGTGGGACGCAGAGAGGAAGGCAACAAAAGAAAATTCCGGGGGAAAGGTCACATCTTTCCAACTCGTCTGGAAATATGATTTTACACTCGCTTTTCCGAGATACTAGTTCTACCATGTCGGTCCGAATTGAACAATAAATCTAAGGAAAATATGTGTGCCATTTTAGATTTCAGCCTTATTTCTCTCTACCTGGGCGAGTCATTTTAGGTTGACTACTTATCTACCTTAAAACAACAGAAGTGCTAATACTTACACCCGAAATACTGTTTTTGTTTTTCCAAGCACCTTACCTCCCCAAATCATCAAAACAGACATCTGTGTGTCCCTCTGTATGTCCAAATCTCATCGGCTTCTGTGTGGCAGGCATCTTTTCTTCTACCTACCTAAAAATGTTTTATAAAAGCTAATATTATTTTAAAGGTGAGGAAAGACAGTGACTGATGGGGAAGGGAAGTTAGTCTCCGGCGGCCCCTTTCCCCCCACCCTGGTGGCACAAACAAGATATAGTAGAGGGTCTGCCAGACAATAAGCCGGGAAAAGGACACGCTTCCCTTCGGTGCGCGACACGGGCACCGGCAGCGGGAACGAGTACTCACCAACCGGACCGACCTTCTCCACTGTTGAAAAACGCGTTGCAAGAGCCAACCGAGCGCCGCTTCCCGCGCTCTGGCGAGCTCGCTACACTGCGCCTGCGCCCGCTCGCCCACGCCCAGCGCCGGGCGGGACCGAAGTCGCCGGGTGGTGGCGTCAGCGGCGCGCCGCCGGTAAAAGAAAAAGCCGGTTGCTACGGAAGTGATGGCAGCGCCTTGGGAGTAGGTGGAGGCGGTGACCGCAATGTGTGAGACAGGAACTCAGCGCCGACGGGTGGGGGCTTGCACAAAGGCATCGGCCTTTTCGGACCTACACGAGGTGCAGAAGTGGCTGGGCCTCCCTTCTCCACCTTAGCGAGCACTCAAGAGGGATGGCGGTGGTGATGGCGGCAGTTTCTCGGACAACCCCAGTTAAGCTGCGGTCTGAGAGGTGAGTGGGGGAAGGGTGGTTGCTGCCTGGCTTTGCCGACTGGGGTCGGCTGTCGCCTTCCAGCCTCTCCTAACATGAAACCATATCCGAGTGCAGCTGAACGTGTCCAGCTCCTCCTTGGGGCCCAGTTAGAGAATGAGGTCTTTGAGCATCTTCTCTCAAGGAGACCGAGAACCTTCCCAAACCTTTAATCTTGGCATCCTTCGTGTCCTTACCTTGTCGTTTCTATAGCGATAAAGGAGGGAAGATTTTCATCTCAATTCTTAGTTCCAAGAGGTATGGCCTGCACATTAATGCTTATGGGGGGGGGGGGGACCTTCTACATATATCCCTTAAGAAGAAAGTAACTTGGGTTTCCCCCTTCCCCCACCTAAAATTCTCTGAACTGCGTATTTAGAGCTAAAGGAAGAGCCAGAACTAAAGAATATTGTTGAATACTTAGTTCGCGCCTTACAATCTGAACCAAGGTCTCGGCTATTAAGTTCATGCTTTGATTGTGTCCCTGTGTTCTCCCATGTTGGTAGATGGGTGTGATGAATACCCTCACAGTTACATATTTTTGTGGTACCCACCTTCTAGTCTGCATCAGACACTAATTTATGAACTAAGGGAGACGTTTTTCTGGTGTAGACATTTCCCCATTGTTTTTCAACCTAGTTCCATTGTGAAAAGTTGCACAGTTAACACAAACGGTGCTATTGTTCTTCCTGTCTTGGCATTCTGTGAAGGTTGTTTGGAGCACTAGGGTTCCACATAGGCTTCCTAGATACTCAAGTTTGGTATGTTAATGAAGAGGAAAAATGGTTGGCTGAAAGTGAACTTGGAATTTGTGGAAAAATAGCCAAACTATTGTGGATTTCCCGCAACGGCACAAGATACCTGAGATGATTCTTTTTGAGTGACTTAATTTTATTTGGAGATCATTCATTAATTTTTAGATAGACTGATATGTAATTTTTTTTATCCAAGTAAATATCACTGGATAGACTATGGGATTGAAGTGGAACTCTGATAATATTTGTCTCTATATTGAATATATCTTGATGAGATTTCAAGGCCGTACTATTCAGAGCTCAGCATAAAAAAAATCTGTAAATTGGAACAGGAATTCTAGGTATAAAATGCCCTAACTATGACATCTATAACACTATGTGACTTTAAAATTATGAATGGCTTTGTGGCCATTCATGGCCACGTGAATGAATGGCTGGGTGGCTCAGTTGGTTAAGTGACTGCCTTCAGCTCCGGTCATGATCCTGGAGTCCTGGGACCTAGGCCCATGTCTCACTCCCTGCTCAGCAGGGAGTCCTCTTCTCCCTTTGACCCTCCCCAGTCTCATGTACTCTCTCTGTCTCTCAAATAAATAAATAAAATGCTTTTTAAAAAATAATTAAACTATGAATGGTATCTATATTTCTCTCCCTTAACTCTGCCTTAACAATCAAGCCATTTAATCCATAGGTTAAAGAAAAATTTCCTTTACAGATTTCATATGTATGGAAAGAGCTTAGGCCTTAGAGTCAAACAGCCCCAGGTTTTAATTACTCAGTTACTCATTGTATGACCTTGAATATGCTTTACTTTTTCTGAATGTCAGATTTATTTCTAAAATGGAGATATCTGCTTCCATGGATTGTTACAGTGTATAGAAGATACTCATGGATGTATAAAACTAATTGTTACTAATGTCTAGTGTTATTAACAGGGTACCTTGGGTGGGTAGTTAGTGCTTTTATTTAAAATAGACTGTTTTTGTTTAAATCATTATCCTGTAAAAGTTTTCAAGTATTAAAAGATAAACTCTTACTTTTGCTGGTATTACATTTCTCTTTCAGTCAAATGCCTATAAATTTTAATGTGAGTGAGTTCATGGTCTTGATGGAAACAGACATTCAAACAACATGTACAAGATAGTGTGGTAATGAAATGCAAGTAACTTAAATGTTAGCAAGATAGTGTGGTTATTTAGGATAATGTAGCCTTTAAAAAGAATCTGTTGTGGCTGTCAAAATTTTCCAAATGGATTTATTTATCATTAACAGTGGGTGTCTCATAGGAGTGGGTAGCTGAATGAACTCCCTGAAAATGACACCAAGATCACAGATTAAACTGCTATGAAGATTAGTTAGCTTTGCTCTGTTGTGACCATTTATAGTGTCCTTACACTCACAAATATTGTTCTCAAGAGCAATAGGATGAGAAAACATGAATATATTACAATTCTGCTGATGGTGATGAGTATTAGCTACATTATATACTCTTAGAGACTCAGTTTATCTAAGAAACATACCAGTGTTGTGTTATGGAAGGAGTTTAAAAAATGCATTTTCAACAAAATATGTACTTGATGTAAAAATCACTAATTACGTGAAAGATAAGGCTGGAAGAGAATGTTAAAATAACTAAAGAGAGGGACATCTGGGTGGCTCAGTCAGTTAAGCATCTAACTTGTTTCATCTCAGGTCATGAAATTTGAGCCCCAAGTGGCCTCTGCTCTGGGCATGGAGCCTACTTAAGATTCTCTCTCTCCCTCTGCCCCTCAACCCCCATCTCTCTGACATGTGTGTGTTCTCCCTCTCACTCTCAAAAATAAATGAGGAGAACGGCAATTTCTAAAGGCAATTTAGAAATCTGAAGATCTGTGTATCTCTGAAGATGTCCTGAAACTTACCAGCCTATTTAATTTATTTTTGGAGTAAATAATACTTGACTATGTGTAAACTTACTAAGTTATAAAAGACAATACAATAAAAGTTCTTTTCCCAGCTATCCAGCTCTTGTGGCTAGAGGCAGCAACAGTATTTGATTACTTTGTCACCTGGATAGTGGATCCTTACATAGCAAGACAGATATATTCACACTTTTATTGATGAAGAAACCGACTCAGAGAGATTAGTTTGTCCAAAGTCACATTCCTACCAAATGTCAAAATGAGAGATGGAACTCAGATCTTTTACCTTCAGATTCAAGGTAGTCTACCATACTGCTCCTCCATATCATAAGTGTTGCCATAAAACTTAGAATTTAGTAAAACACATTAGGACACAAAAGCATTTTAAGTCTGGAGTCACCTTATACTAGTTTATTAAAACTTATATTGGTAAAACTTATCACCCAAGCTTAAATATAAGGATATGTAATTTTTTTAGGAAATGTAATTATTATGAAACAATGGAAAGAATAATTTATAATCAGAAGAAACTTTGCCTACTCTTTCTGTTGAAATCTATGTATTTACTAAATTTGCTTGCTAGAAGCTGTATTTTTTTTAAAAGGTTTTATTTATTCATTTGACAGATAGGGATCACAAGTAGGCAGAGAGGCTGTGGGTGGTGGAGCAGGGGTGGGGTGAGGGGATGGGGGCCAGGATGCTCCCTGCTGAGCAGAGAGCCTGAGAGGACCATGAGATTATGACTGGAGGCAAAGGCAGAAGCTTAACCCACTGAGCCACCCAGGTGCTGCAAGAAGCTACATCTTTTAATAATTAAAGGTTTAGGGGTGCCTGGGTGGCTCAGTGGGTTAAAGCCTCTGCCTTCGGCTCAGATCATGATCTCAGGGTCCTGGGATCGAGTCCCGTATCGGGCTTTCTGCTCAGCAGGGAGCCTGCTTCATCCTCTCTCTCTCTCTCTCTGCCTACTTGTGATCTCTCTCTGTCAAATAAATAAGTAAAATCTTAAAAAATAATAATAATAATTAAAGGTTTAGGGTGCCTGGGTGGCTCAGTGGGTTAAAGCCCCTGCCTTTCAGCTCAGGTCATGATCCCAGGGTCCTGGGATTGAGCCTCATATTGGGCTTTCTGCTCATCCACCTCTCTCTGCCTGCTTCTCTGCCTACTTGTGAACTCTCTTTCTCTCTCTGTCAAATAAATAAATAAAATCTTAAAAAAAAGAAAGAAATGCTGAAGCCCCCTCAGCCTCAGATTTTCAAGCCTTATATGTGGACTTTGTTGTCTTTTGTTCCTTTTTTTTTTTTTTTAATTTTGCCACTTGCCCACCTCTCATTTTTAGAAATTAATTTTACATTAGAAGTTCTGAGTACTCCTGGAAGCTAACTGATATGCATTTTCATTAATCTCAATGTATGCTATTTTCATACATCTTAAATACTGGTGGTAAAAACATAAGGCAGCTTGCATTATCCAGATTTTGCAGTGTGAAAATTGAAGCTAAATGAGATTTTAAAATCAGATGATATAACTAGTATGTGACAAAGTCTGGATTTTAGCCTGTATTTGATGATTTAGCCCTTCATGCTATTTCATCTGCCCATTATCATTTTTAAATATAATATAGTGAAAAACTAGATTGTTGATTTTTTATAGATGTTTAAAACATTAAAATTTTCTCTTTATTTTTTTAAGATTTTATTTATTTATTTGACACAAAGAGAGATATCACAAGTAGACAGAGAGGCAGGCGGGGCGGGGGGGGGGCAGGCTCCCCACTGAGCAGATAACCCAATGTGGGGCTCAATGCGGGGCTTGATCCCAGGACCCTGAGATCATGACCTGAGCCGAAAGCAGAGGCTTAACCCACTGAGCCGCCCAGGCATCCCTAAAATTTTCTCTTTAGACTAAATTACTCTTACAGGAAAATAAACTGCAAGAAACTAGAACAAAATGTCTAAATTTACTACCTTTAGGTAATTGAATTATAGGTTTTTTTAAAACTTTTAAACTTTTCTGGATGTTCCATAAATTTATACTGAGCATATATTGTTTTTATTATTAAAAAATTATAAATTGGAAAGAAAAAAATACATCTGTTTAATCCAGTTTATTCCCTAAAGAGTTAGAATCATGTATCTTAAATATTTTGGTTTTCAGGATTCTTTTAAGGTCCTTCCACTTTTAAAAGTCCAGGTACTGCCAGCTCTTAGTTTTCTGTTCTCTCTTGTTCAGTGACAGGTTCCTGGCCATTTCTCTCTGGCATGCTCAGGGAACATACAATCATTTAAATATTAGCCCAAGTTAATATTTCTTCTAAAATTTGCTCCAAAAGGATTTGTGTGGATTTGTCAGCACCCTTTAAAGTATCATCTTTGATTTCTATACTACATAAAAAATGGTAGTAAAGGCACTTTCTTATTTTTTTTAAAGATTTATTTATTTCACAGAGAGAGAGAGAGAGGTCACAAGTAGGCAGAGAGTAGCCCCCCGCATCGGTGGGGCTCGATCCCAGGACCCTGAGATTATGACCTGAGCCAAAGGCAGAAGGTTAACCCACTGAGCCACCCAGGTGCCCCATAAAGCCATTTTCTTATCACTTTGATCTCTTCTGCCTCATTTATTCGAAATTTGTAAAATTCCAAGAACTAGTGATAGGCTATTTGAAAGGATTCATTCAGATTCAGAACCCAACACTTTTTTTTTACACTTAGATTTTATTTCTATAGGCAAGACACCAAAACACTTTTCTAATACTCATCTTTAGTCTTTAAAAATAGAACAGTAAAAATAATGTTCTCATTAAAAATTGTTATTTTTTTGGAGAACACGGTGGTTGAACTTATTTTTAAGAATTTTAAGGTTTGGGGGTGCCTGGGTGGCTCAGTGGGTTAAAGTCTCTGCCTTCGGCTCAGGTCATGATCCCAGGGTCCTGGGATCGAGCCCTGCATCAGGCTCTCTGCTTAGCAGGGAACCTACTTCCTCCTCTCTCTCTCTAACTATTTGTGATCTCTGTCTGTCAAATAAATAAGTAAAATCTTAAAAAAATAAATAAATAAAATCTTTTTTTAATAAAAGAATTTTAAGGTTTGGAAAAAAAGAAAAAGAAAAAAAAAAAGAATTTTAAGGTTTGCCCCCCCGGGTGGCAAAAAGTCGGTTAAGCTTAGTAAGTGTCTGACTGGATTTCATCTCCAAGCATGATCTCAGGGTCATAGGATTGAGCCCCATGTCAGACTCCACACAGCATGGAGCCTGCTTAAGATTCTCTCCCTCTGCTCTGTTCCCCACCCCTTGCATGCACTCGCTTTAAAAAAAAAAAAGTTAAGTTTTAATGAAACTTGTGGAAGAGATTAAGAAATTATTTTTCTGGGGTGCCTGGGTGGCTCAGTGGGTTAAAGCCACTGCTTTCGGCTCAGGTCATGATTCTAGGGTCCTGGGATCAAGCCCCGCATCAGGCTCTCTGCTCAGCAGGAGGCCTGCTTCTCTTCCTCTCTTTCTCTCTCTACCTGCCTCTCTGCCTACTTGTGATCTCTGTCTGTCAAATAAATAAGTAAAATCTTTAAAAGAAAAGAAAGAAAATTATTTTTCTAAATGTAAAGATTTGAGAGTTTATACATATAATGGATTTTTATCATTTTTGTAAAGAAATCACATAATAGTGAAGGAAATTCTGAATATCTTTTTTCTAAAAAGATCTCTCTGTAGCACAAACTTTTTTAAGCAGTTACTTTATTAGTAATTAAGATGTTACCTACACCATGAAATAACCAGCTAAATGTTCTGTTTTGCCTTTCTTTTTTAATATATCTGCTAAATAGCTTCTGAGAACCACTTATTCCCAGTAAAGATCATCAATTTTAGAACACCTTCAATTTCAACAACTTCGGTACTTTGCTAGTTACCTTAAGATAACTAGCAAACCTGATACGTTATAAAATGTCTATGATTGTGTCTGTTTACAAATATTTTGAAGATTATATTATTTAAGGTAATATAATCCACAAATCTATTCTAGCAACATGGAAGCAGGTACAGTTCACTGTAGGTAAACAAAGAAATGGAGAGGGCTGCCATCAGGTCCTCAGCTTTTTGGAACTCCCACTCTTCCTTCAGGAACAGGACACCATCCAACAAGTAATTTGACAATGAGTGATGGGAACATTGCCAAGCATATATTCAACAGTAATGAATTTTAATTTTTCTAATGTTTATACAAATATAAGTAGAAGTTAAATTTTCTTACTACTTTGAAGACTGTAACATTAAATGACATTTTGGACCATATATTGATATGGTCATGTTTTACCAAATCAATTTTTTGCCATAATTTATAAAAGTGCAAGGGACTTCTGAAGCATGAACTCAGTTTTCTAGCAAAAGAAATAGCTATGTAAAATTTATAGAAGGCTATAATTCTCAGATACATATAAAACTAAGTCAAGATTTTCTGTGTATTAACTCTTTAAGTACAAGTAAATGTATGGAACATTCATCTAGGGCGATGGTATGTCACATTATTTTATAGACATCTGCAGCATTAGCACATGTAAGAACAGTTAACCAAAAATCCAGAGAATACTTAATTTATTAGTAACTATTATGTACAAGTTGGTAAGCCTTATCAAAGTAAATCTGTTATGTTGGCATGTTAGCTTATATAGAATAAGGGTGGAAATTAGTTCTCTGGGAGAAAATGTTCTCTAGCTTCGTGTCTCTTGAGTTCCAGCTATATCTGGCATGTTGATCCTTTTTCACTGAAACATGTTATCCTCCCGAAAATTCTATTTGCTTATAAACTTTTTAAGTTAGAATTGGACTAGAGACAAAAGTATTCTGTCATGTTGTCATTATAAACTATTTCTTTTTTTTAAGATTTACTTATTTGAGAGAGAGAGAGAACAAGTGGGAGGGGCAGGAAGAGGGAGAGAGAATCTCAAGCAGACACCATGATGAATGTGGAGCTGAACATGGGGCTGGGATCACAACCAGAGCAGAAAACAAGAGTTGGACATTCCCAACAACTATGTCACCCAGGAGCCCCAGGAATAATTTCTATTAAACTGGCTTATGTGCTTTAATAAAATAATATAGGTATAATCTGTTTCTTTTTAAAAAAATAAGAGGTCATTGTAAAAAAAATAAGAACATTTATTGATTACTTAATACATTTAGGATCTGAGCTGAGTACTTTATATACATCATTTCATTTAATCTCCAACAGTTGAATACAATAACATCAATATCTCTTTTTTTTTTTTTTTTTTTTTTAAGATTTATTTATTTATTTGTCTGAGAGAGAGAGAGCAGAAGCAGGCAGAGTGGCGTGCAGAAGCAGAGAGAGAAGCAATCTCCGGCTGAGAAAGGAGCCTGATGCAGGACTCGATCCCAGGACGGTGGGATCCTGACCTGAGCCAAAGGCAGCCACTTAACCAACTGAGCCACCCAGGCATCCCCAATATCTCTATTTTATAGATGAAAAACACTGAGGTTTCAAGTCATGTGGCTAGTATAAAATAAACTGGACTCAAACCATAACTGCTAGTGGCCACCATTACTGTGCTATGGAACTGCATTCTTCTCATATCCATGCATAAAGATGTTGAAGATGTTAAAATGGTTTCTGCTGAATGGTAGGGTTATGGATAGCTTGGGGTTTTTTGTTTTTGTTTTTTTCATAATTATTAGCTTAGTTTGAATTAATCATAACTATGAATTATGGTTATTTATGTTCATCAAAATGATATATGCACCCAGGTTAAAAATGAAATTGAAATATTAGATAATATAAATGCTACAGTCCTACCCAATCCAAAGGCATCCACTTTCAATCTTTTAACTGTTTTTCAGATATTTACCTTTATATTTCTAAATCGTATGCTAATACTTCTTTCTTGATTCATCAGTTATCAGACATTGTCACTTGACTTCCTTTTATGATAGATGAGGATTTAACTCGTTTAGTCTCCTTTTCTTTTTTTTTAAGTCTCCTTCCTTTCTATTTTTTTTTTTTTTTAAGATTTTGTTTATTTATTTGTCAGAGTGAGAGAGTGTGCATGAACACAAGCAGGAAGCAGCGGGAGCAGCAGGCAGAGGGAGAAACAGGCTCCCCCCTGAGCAAGGAACGTGATGCAGAACTCAATGCCAGGACCCTGGGATCATGACCCGAGCGGAAGGCAGATGCTTAACCAACTGAGCCGCCCAGGCATCCCATCTTTCCATTTTCTTAATTGCATTTATATTGCAGTTTTGATGAATATGTAAATGATATTTGCAGTCCTGAGCCAGGTGTTTTACAACTCTACTTTCTTGTATAACTCTTGAATTTTTGTGTAATTGATAATTACCTAATTCTTCTTCTGTTGGCATTGTTCTCGATTGAATTTTCCAGAAGTCTGTTCTTTTTTTTTTTTCCTCAAGATCTTCCACCTTGGAGTCTATAGCCCTGTGTCGTTAAGTGAACTAGTTGCTCTGGAGACCCTATTATCTAGAGACTTTCCTTCTTCATCATCCTAAGAATTCACATTTCCTCTCTTTTTTTTTTTTTTAAAGATTTTATTTATTTATTTGACAGAGAGAGATCACAAGTAGGCAGAGAGGCAGGCAGAGAGAGAGAGGAGGAAGCAGGCTCCCTGCTGAGCAGAAAGCCCCATGCGGGACTCGATCCCAGGACCCTGAGATCATGACCTGAGCCGAAGGCAGAGGCTTAACCCACTGAGCCACCCAGGCGCCCCACATTTCCTCTCTTTATTTCCTGTGTTATGTCTTTTGTTGTGGGTGTACATTCTAATTTTAGAAGACCGTATCTTCCAATATGAGGTAAAATTGTTAATGCTTTGCATATCTGAAAATTTCTTTAATTTATCCTCATATTTGATGGATAATTTGGCTGGTTATCTCTTCAAAGTTGGAAAGTAGCTTCCATCTTCCAAAACTAGCCTCTGGCTTCCAGTGTTACTGTTGAGAAGCCAGATGCCATTTATTTACAATCCTTTGTGACCTTTTTTCCTCAGGAAGATTTGTTTTGTTTTAAAGTTTTTATTTATTTATTTGACAGAGAGAGAGCAATCACAAGTAGGCAGAGAGGCAGGCAGACAGAGAGGGGGAAGCAGGCCCCCTGCTGAACAGAGAGCCTGACGTGGGGATTCAATCCCAGGACCCTGAGATCATGACCTGAGCCAAAGACAGAGGCTTAACCCACTGAGCCACCCAGGTGCCCCAGGAAGACTGTTTTTTAATTTTTATCAATTTTGGGGTGTGGACTTATTTATTTCTTTATTTAACTGTGGTAAGAACACTTAACATGACATCTGCCCTCTTTAGTGTCTCCACTTTATCGCTAGGGTTCTAAAATTTTAGAATAATGTAGCTCAGTGTGCATTCCCCCCCATTGTGCTGGGTACTCAGTGAACTCTATCAGTATGGATGCACATATCCTTTGGTTCTGAGAAATTTTCTAACATAGTTTCCCTTCTTCATTTTGTTATTTTCTGTGAAATGTCTATATTGGTCCTCTAAGTTTTCTTACCTTTTGTGTCTAATAAACCATTTTTTTCCTATTTCATGTTACTTCCTCAATTTATTCTCCCAACTTTCCTATTGAATATTTTATCTCTGTAATCATATTTTTAATTTACAAAACTTTCTTGTTCTCCAATTGTCCCAGACGCCTCTTACTTATTCGTAGGTGTGATATCTTCTCTTAACTTGGAAGAAATTAATTTTATTTTCTGCTCTTTTTGTGGTTATTGTTTTCTCTAAGCTTTTAGTTTTAGCCTCTAAAACTGTTATTGTTCATGTTAGAGGCTTTCCTCAAAAATCTGATGACCTGTGACTATTCATTCATATCGTGGAGTGAATGAAGCACAACAATGCTGCCCGACAGCTGTGTGTGTGAGTAGGTGGGGCTTGTGGACTGGCAAGCTTCTCTGCATGCTTGGGTGGGTCTTCCAGTTTTATTTGTTTTATTTTGTTCTTTTTGATTCGTTTATTTATTTTGAGAGAGAGAGAGAGAGTATACGTCAGGGGAGGGGCATAGGAAGAGGGAGAGAGAGAATCTGGAGCAGACTCCCCACTGAGCACGGAGCCTGGCAAGGGACTTGATCTTACAATCCTGAGCTCATGACCTGAGCCACAGTCAAGAGTCCACTCTTGGATCACTCAACCAACAGAGGTACCCAGGTACCTCCCCCCGAGCTTTTTATTGGTGGAGTCCCAGCTGTCAGCATCTAGAGGTCTTTTCTCTTTGGCCATTCTGTTTCTTCTGCAAAGTATCTTTTAGTTCCCCTATTAGGAGGTATAAGTCTGGCTGCTGGAGTTTTGGGTGTTGGATGGAAAAAGGAAGTAGGAGCTTTCATTCTGATTTTTGTTCCAAACCTCCCCTCTGCCCTCTATGTCTGATATCCAGAGTTCTGGGCCTCACTAGTTCCGTTTCCCCAAATGATAAATATCCCATCTCCTCTAAGTGTAGGAGTAAAAAATGGAGAGATCCAGTTGTACTTATGCATATTTTCCACCCTGTTCTCCACCCACTTCTGTATCCGCTGGTGCCTCAGAGTCCTGGACTTTGCTTACTCTGTTGGTTTGCTTCTCATCCCTGTCATCTCTGTGCCTAGTGTTACCCAGCTCTCAGCTGCTGAGTTATTTACTGCTCCTCCATTCATATTCTGTCCTCATATTTTGTGATTCAAGTTGTAGATATCTGCTAGTCTTGTCAAAGATAAGATTTGTGTTTTCTCATTTTTTCCTTGTTTTAGGTTGACTTCTGAGAGGATAGAGCAAAAAGATTTTCACTTGGCCATTTCAAACCAAACAATTACTTATTTTACAATCAGAAAACAAAAAGCTGTTCTCATTTTGAGGGGAAATGAAGTTACAATATTCACTAACAAATTTAGTAATGGAAAGCAGCAGGTGTAGTAGCTAAAAGAAGCATTAGAATCACTAAACAATTTTATAGGAGACTTGGTTGTTACTGACAGCAGAGAGAACTTGAGAGAGAAAAACTGAAGCAGGCCCTGGTAAAGATGGGAATGCCATCAAGATCAGAGATAGGGAGCTTATCTTTGATAATAGAAGTGAAAGAAGAAATGGTACAAGGTAGAGTTAATAGGCAAGTTGAGGGAGTTTATATTCAGTGGAGTAAAGTTGCTTATAGAGTTTAATAAACTGCTCTTTGGGTATTTTTTTAGTAGATCACCAGGCATTTCAGATCTTACATATTTTTCAGAACTGAATAAAAAAAGTAGAAACTACGTAGTATTAATGAAAAAGGTCTGCTTAGGGCTCCTTTATTACTTTTTTATCTTGAAAAATATGTTTAAGTATAAGCTCTTAATAACAGATGTCTCTTCTAATCAATGACTCTTCATATTCTTCAGCTTACTTTGTTGCCTTCTTGTTTATTTTTGTTCAGTGGAACTTAGTCAACAAACAGCTAAAGCATAATGTTGAATATAATTTTGGTATAATAAATGATGATGTATCCCCCAAAATTAGATTTAGAAATACTTTCCCTATGGATTTTAAATGAGTATTCACTAGTGAGCTCACTAAACAAAATAGTCTGTATAATCACCAGGTGCTATTCAGCGTTCAGAAATGGAGTATTTTATTTGGCAAGTCTGATTCATTAGTTCACACTTTTAAGTACGTGCCAGTCTTATTTGCTACTACAGATGCTTGCTTGAAAAATCCTATTGCTTTGAAAATGCATTCAGGTGGCTCTAAACATTTACGTGACTGGTGGGATTCTGATGTTCCTCTGACATAATCAGAAACTTAATTGTAAAGTCTCCAAATTCAAATTTAATTTGCATAATATTTGAGATTATAAAATCCTTATTTAGGATTACAGAATCTCAATTCTGGGCTTAATATTCCACCTAAGAATAGTTAAGCTAATCCCCTCTACTTTCCCCGCTGATTCCGCCAAGCCCGTTCCCTTGGCTGTGGTTTTGCTGGATAGTAGGTAGGGACAGTGGGAATCTCGTTCATCCATTCATGCGCGTCACTAATTAGATGACGAGGCATTTGGCTACCTTAAGAGAGTCATAGTTACTCCCGCCGTTTACCCGCGCTTCATTGAATTTCTTCACTTTGACATTCAGAGCACTGGGCAGAAATCACATCGCGTCAACACCCGCCGCGGGCCTTCGCGCTAATCCCCTATATAACCAATCATTACTATTAGTCTTAATAAAACTCAGTGCTTCACATTGTTTAATTCTAATGTATCTAGCCAATTTTATTTTATTTTTTTTAAAGATTTTATTTATTTACTTAACAGAGATCACAAGTAGGCAGAGAGGCAGGTGGGGGGGGGGGGGGAGCAGGCTCCCTGCTGAGCAGAGAGCCCAATGTGGGGCTCAATCCCAGGACCCCAGGACCATGACCTGAGCTGAAGGCAGAGGCTTTAACCCACTGAGCCACTCAGGTGCCCCTGTAGCCAATTTTATAAGACAGTCATTGCTCTATAGAAATTTAACTGCTTGTTTCTCAAGATTACCAAGAAAAATACAAGGGTATATGTGTAAAGTAACAGATTTTTTATTTTTTTATCCTATTCCTTATTTTCTAAAAACTGCCCAGACTGATAGTGAAATTGACCATTTACTGAAATGAGTTGACAAAACTGCATTGGGAATGCTTGCATGACGTTCCTGTTGTTCAGTGATGATTATTAATTCTCAACAGCTTTTAGAACTTAAAGTTTATATTTTCAATCAATAGGAAACAAAGCAAGGAGAGGGAGGTTGAGGGTTGAGGGAACTACAGGGTAGTGGTTCTCAAACACCAACTCATGTATTTCTACCTCTTGTAATCAATTCACTGACTAGTCTGCTGTGAAATAAAAATAAGGGGAGGAGAGATTGACATAAGGTATACCTCAAGACTAGCAATTGTTCATATTTTGAGCATACAGTTGGACTAAGAGGCGGCCTCACTTTTTCCAACCTACATTGAAAATTAACTGTAGGAAAAGAACGTATATTCTTGACTCCTGGGCACTATGAAATTATAGTATATAGAAGAGCAGATCATTTAAGTGAAAACAAAATATCTTGGAACTGTCTTCCAACATATTCAGTATTCTTATCTTGTTCATGTACTAGTTATGCTTTTTCATCTTATGTCTGATTAGGGCTTAAAATAGAAACTACTGTGTGTGAAGTAAATGACAATTGGATGCCTGGATGGCTCAGTTGGTTAAACTTTGTCTGATTCTTGGTTTCAGCTCAGGTCATGATCTCATGGTCAGGAAATCAAGCCCTATGTTGGGCTCAGTGCTCAATGTGGAGTCTGCTTGAGATTCTCTCCCCCGTCTCTGCCCCTCACCCCTACCCCACCCCTGCCCACTTGCTTATCATGAGCATGGAGCCTGCCTGGGATTCTCTCTCTCCCTCTCCCCTGTTCCTGTGGTCTCTCTCTCAAAAAAAATTTAAGAAAAAAGAAGTGAATGACAAATGACTGCTGTTTTGTTTTGTTTTCCTTTAGATATATCCAGAGAGTGCCCAGAAGAAACTTCCTGCTGGAAAAACTGAAAAAGCAGTATTTATAACACTGGAATTTGTGGATAATTTGTTAAAATGGCAGAAAATAGTGAAAGTATTAGCAAAAATGTAGATGTGAGGCCCAAAACTAGTCGAAGTAGAAGTGCTGACAGAAAGGACGGTTATGTGTGGAGTGGAAAGAAACTATCTTGGTCAAAAAAGAATGAAAGTTGTTCAGATGCTGAAACAGTGAATGCTGTAGAGAAAACTGAAGTTCCTTTAAGGAGCCAAGAAAGGAAGCACAGCTGTTCATCTATCGAGTTGGATTTAGATCATTCCTGTGGGCATAGATTTTTAGGCCGCTCTCTTAAACAGAAACTGCAAGATGCCGTGGGGCAGTGTTTTCCAATAAAGAATTGTAGTGGTCGGCACTCTTCGGGGCTTCCATCTAAAAGGAAAATTCATATCAGTGAACTCATGTTAGATAAGTGTCCTTTCCCACCTCGATCAGATTTAGCCTTTAGGTGGCACTTTATTAAACGACACACTGCTCCTATAAATTCCAAATCCAGTGAATGGGTAAGCACAGACTCGTCTCAGAGTGAACTGAGGGATGGTCAGCTAAAACAAAGAAGAAATGTGGAAGAAGAGGTAAACTGCTTCTCACAAACCAATGTTCAGCCCTGTGTCATAACCACCAACAGTGCTTCTTCATGTAGAGGTGGTCCCATGACTGGCTCTGTGATGAACCTGCTTTCAAATAACAGTATAGAAGATAGTGATATGGATTCGGATGATGAAATTATTACACTTTGCACAAGTTCCAGGAAAAGAAACAAACCCAAATGGGAAATGGATGAAGAAATCCTGCAGTTGGAAACACCTCCTAAGTACCATACCCAGATTGATTATGTCCACTGTCTTGTACCAGACCTCCTGCAGATCAATAACAATCCATGTTACTGGGGAGTTATGGATAAATATGCAGCTGAAGCTCTACTAGAGGGAAAACCAGAGGGTACCTTTTTACTTCGAGACTCAGCACAGGAAGACTATTTATTCTCAGTCAGTTTTAGACGCTATAGTCGTTCTCTTCATGCTAGAATTGAACAATGGAATCACAACTTTAGCTTTGATGCACATGATCCTTGTGTCTTCCATTCTCCTGACATTACTGGGCTCCTAGAACATTATAAGGACCCAAGTGCCTGTATGTTCTTTGAACCACTTTTATCCACTCCTTTAATTCGGACCTTCCCCTTTTCCTTGCAGCATATATGCAGAACAGTTATTTGTAACTGTACAACTTATGATGGCATTGATGCCCTTCCAATTCCTTCTTCTATGAAATTATATCTGAAGGAATATCACTATAAATCAAAAGTTAGAGTACTCAGGATTGATGCACCAGAACAATGCTAGGGAATGTGTAGGAATATGGGAATGATTATATACATATTTTCATTTAATATTTTATTTTTCTTATGTCACTTTGAATTTTTCTACAAGGGCAGTTCAAATCTAAAATAAATCTCTGCCCTAAATTTTACTTCCAGATCAGTTTATTTTTCTTAAGAAAAACTAATTGTTTAAAGTTACACACTAGGGGTTAATGAATATTTTTTACCAGGTGTTTGGTTTTTGGTTTTACAGATAGATTGTATACTTAATTTTTTTTCTTAATTGTAATTTGCTTAAGGTCCAGGGATATTTGAAATTTGGTAGGCATTGCAAATACAATTAAGTAATCTATATTTCATACTTTCCTTTAAAAATAAGCTTATGTCCTTTCCTACATGTTCCCTTGTTAACCTATGCCATTGGCATCCCTATACATAAAATACAGTTTCCTCATCCCCCTTTCCCGAGTTGTTTTAAAATTCTTCAGTTAACCTGAGTGTGTTGTAATTCACAATCCATATCAATGTAATTGAGTCTTGTACCTTAATAATAAATAATAGGGATGTTAAAGGTAACAAAATGGTTTGAAATTAAACTTGAAGTGTTTTCATTTTAAATACTAACTATAAAGCAGTATTACTAAATTTGATTAATCTGATTAGGAAGAATCAAATGAGAACGTGACTTTTTGGAAGTGAATTTATTTTCTACACTGTAGCATGGTCATTTATTTTTGAATAGGTCTTTTACTCAACCTAGATGAGTTGCTATCTTCAGAACAAATATTGTTCCTTTCTCGCTGGAAGCTTTAAAAATAATAACACTATTAGTATAGTAGTTACTAACATATTAAAGCAACTATGGGGTTTTTCTGTATTTACTTATGAAGCATTTCTTCTGATTACCCTTTTCATAGAAATTCTGAGCCTGTTATTTTGGAGAGATGCCACGGTTTTATAAACAGCCAGAAATTTCCATCAGTAACCAAAGAGGACCTAAGTAGTCTTCATTATTTTAAAGTGAGCTTCACTAAGGATTCAAGAAGTAAAACATGGAGCTCAGTTTTTTGAAACTTAATATTGGTTTTGATTTTCAAGTTTCAAATAATTATTCCTGTCTTCAGAATTAACATGTCTTTACTGTGGCTTCAAAAAAGGAAAAACGTTTTGCGAGCTACATGGCTTACACCATACTGAATAGCACTAGGCACTAGAAGTAGTATTTTAAATTTGCTATCCCAGTACAGAAGCATTTTTAGAAATGTCATCCCAGTATGATAAAGGTAAATGGAGTGATACCTTATCTAACTCCACTTTTTTAAAGAGTCAGTGCAAATAAATTTCTTAGACAGTTTTTTCTTCTGGTGAGCTGTCTAGCCCTTTGTACAAATTGGCATTTTTAATATCTTAGTAATTGATTTCTTTCTTTCTTTCTTTCTGTTTTTCCTAGTAATTGATTTCTTGATGCTAATTTAGGTCCGGTAGGAAGCTGCTTCTACCTGGATTGGAAGAAATTTGACTCAAGTTTCCAATTAGAACAGATGTTTCTTAAGTATCATTGCTTTTATGTTGAAGTAGCATTTCCCTTTCCTGCAGTTCTGTTGTAAACATAAAGATGGCATTTTTCAGTAATAGCTTTAAAATACATTTTAAGCAGTTACAACAAAATTAAACCAAGAAAATATCTTACCATTTTCTAGCATTTTTTTTTTCTCAGTGATCTCAAGATTGTCTTATTCCAGGTAGGGTAACTACTAATTATGGCACCTGTCTGTGGAGTAATGAGGCTCAGGATATCATTAACACCGATATCGGGATAAATATCTCTTCTAAAGATGATACTTCCCTTTTTCAAAAGTAGAAAAGTCTCATACTACCTCATCTTTATTGTGACACTTTTTGTAGATCACTGAGAAGCTTGTCTTATTTACCAATAAACTGCTTCCTAAATATCCATTTTTGGTGAAAGAACACTAATAGTGTAGTAAGACTCTACCCATGATTATAGTTTTTTATCAGAATTTGATAATGAGACTTTCTGTTTCTGTGAAACAATTATTGTTTTAAATATTTTTCTTTTAAAAGTAACTTTTTATCAGTACAGAAAAACCTTAGGGATGACTAGCTAACAAATATTCTGTTATAGAGTAATTTTATAAAGAAAAAGTGAAATATAATTATGTTGTCTTTTATAATGGTAAAAATTAATGTTTATATGAAAATCAAGATATGAGTAGCTTTTCATATATTCAAACTGGTTGCTTGTGATATATTTTCTTTGGCTTTCTTATTTTTTCAACTTAAAGGTATTAATAACTGTTAACATTTTCAAAATACTGCCATATATATATCCTTGAAGTAAATGATCTAATAAATGAGAGCAGGGAAGAGACTCATTTACTCTGAAATGGTTTGTATTTTTCCTTTGGTATTTGCTAGAGTGAAAAGAAATATGGAAAGTACAAGTATAAAGACTTGAGAAGGGAATTGTTAACCACGAAGGAAAAAGGAAAGAGTAATTAATTTTTTAAAACATTAAAGAATTGGAATTCAGAAAGGTTAATACCTTTCTCTTTGTGGGGATAAATTTGGAAGAGCATCCAGTATTCACAAACCTATTTTTAAAATGTAAAATATGTAATTATTGGAATATATAAAACAAAAGTGACTAAGTCATGAAAGGAACTTAAGGAAAGATACAAATATATCTAAATATAAATTTTGTAACTCTAGGTTTGTGGGCATTTGAAAAGTATAAATTCCAGAGTTGAGAAAGCATCAGCATGGTGGAAATGTCTAGAGCTTATTGGTGAGAGAAGATGGAGCTAAAAGAAACAAGATAAAATATTAAAATTAAGAATTTAGGCATCACCTCAGGGAAGAGCCTTGATAGTGAAAGGGAACTACTTAACTGCTAATAGCTGGTCTGGACCAGACACTTAACTGCGCTTTGGGAATCATCCTGCACTAATCAGGAAATAAACTTGACTTTTCTATTTCTCAAGCTTTTCAGGACAATCCCACCACCACCACCACCATGCATTTTTTTTTTTTAAGCTATAGCATCTTGATTCATATTCTAATTCCTAAAATATTCTGAATGGATTTTTTTGGGATCCTGGAGCATTTTTGTATGAAAAATCCTATGTGATCTTTCTATAGCTATGCCATTCACTTAAATAATTCATAGGGAGAATGGTTTAATTTAAAGGAAGAAGATTAAAGGAAGCTTTTAGTCAGCCTGTGGTTAGATTTATTGATTTGGTGAACAGAACTGTGTTCTTTCCTGAATTTCAGCTAATGGTCAAAGAATGGCTTTCAGTTAAAGTTGTGACTTATTATAAATAATAGAAAGAATGTCTAAGTAATTAGAAATCCTTTAAAAAGTAGAGTAAATGTGGCCAATAGGACTCATACAAATTCCATTTCTTTTTATAAGAAAAACACAAACCATTATCATTTATTCATGAGCCAAAGCCATTAAGAAGACAAATCAAATTATCAACTTCCTGTCTCTCTGAAGTTTGGATCATTTTATAGACCCACATAATAGAGCAGTTTTTTCCTTTGAAACAAAAACCTTGAAACCTATCTCTTACAAATATACTTAGTTTTTATTTTAAAACTTTTTTGTCACTTTTATTTCTAATGAGTCAAATAGGTTATATATTGATTGGTGGAGTAAATTTCACAGGAAAGTAGACTTAACTATTTCTGGAGACAACACAGGGAGAACAATGTTTAAATGTAAAAAAACAAACAAACAAACAAAAAACTCCTATGTGTTAAATAATACCCAAATGAATGAAAGATTTTAAATCAAGCAGACTATTATTTCTATTTTGGAAAAAAAAAATCTTTACAATTTTGGTTTTAACTGTAATCAGTTTTACAATTATTTTTATTTCTAAAGAATGAACAGAAAGCACAACGTTTTTTTTTCTTTTTTTAATGTCCTAGTAGAAATGAACAATGCTACAAGAGTCTGCCTATGCCATTCTAGTGTATTAAGATATTTGACACAGTGGAGGTGACTTTTTAAATGGATTGGCTTCTAAGAAGTGTAGACTAATGGATATGACCCAATGGAAAGGGATTTGGGGTACATTAATCCTTTTTCAAATAAAAGTGGAGTCTATTTTTTGTTTAATTCTGAATAGATTACTCAATCCTAAATATCTTCATCTCTTAGCGTATAAAATGTAGATAAATAATACTTGTCACCTGACTTCCTGAAGGTTATTCCTTCATTTAAGAGGTGACCCTTGGAGCATACTTGAAAATAATTTCTGTAATTTCTTGAAAGTAACGTGATGATAGATTTTCAGAGTATCCCCTTAGTGGATCCTGCAAGTTCACATTCACTTCTTACAGTCTGTAATAGGCTTTCTTGGCTTGATTTGACAATAGAGATAAAGTACAATTTGGATTTGTGGTTTAGACTCGAATTGAATGAACAATTGCAGTTTTCTCCTACCCTTAATAAGGTTTATGTAAAATTGATGTTTGCCTGTTATTTTAAAAGTTGATTACATTTGCAGGAAGTGAAGATAATCACTTTTGCTGTGGTTATAATCAAATCTAAGCTTTCAGACTTGAGAGTAAAACTCAGAGGTTTACTTAAATTACCCTGACTTTGCTAGGATTGAATCAATTCTGTATAAACCAAGTAAGAACTTGATATATACTTGAATATAGATGGAATTTAACTAGTAACTTCACAAAGCTGTTAGTACTCTTGTCAGCTGGACTTGTATGATCCTCCCCTTACCAAAAAAGAAGTAAACTGTTCCCATTTTTATTTCTAATCCTGAAGTTGAATGTTCTTCTTGGATGTGAGTTCAAATAAATTGATCTGAATAAATTTTCACTTCTTCTTAATTAAAACTTAATATATAAAATCCAAAGGCTTTGTATTTTGTTTTTAAAGCATTGTGTATTCTGGGGTGCCTGGGTGGCTCATTTTGTTAAGCATCTGACCCTTGATTTTAGTTCATGTCATGATCTCAGGATTGTGAGATCAAGCCCCACCTTGGACTCCATGATGGGCATGGAGCGTGCTTAAGATTCTATCTCTTCCTCTTCTGCAAACGCTCTCTCTAAAAACAAAAGACATTGTATATCCTGGCTTTGCACATTCAACTTAGAAACAAAACACTGGGGGCACCTGAGTGGCTCAGTGGGTTAAGCCTCTGCCTTCGGATCGGGTCATAGTCTTAGGGTCCTGGGATCGAGTCCCGCATCGGTGTCTCTGCTCAATGGGGAGTCCGCTTTCCTCTCCCTCTCTCTCTGCCTGCCTCTCTGCCTACTTGTGATCTCTCTGTGTCAAATAAATAAAATCTTAAAAAAAAAAATTGGGGGCGCCTGGGTGGCTCAGTTAAGCATCAGACTCTTGGTTTCAGCTCAGGTCATGATCTCAGGGTCCTAAGAGCCCCACCAAAGGCAGAATGTGTTTGGAAGTCTTTCCCTCTCCTGCCCATGTCCTCCCCGCTTTGCTTTCATGTGAGTGCACGTTCTCAAATCTGAAAAAAGGTTTAAATCTATATTACACACTTTCTAATTTAAAATACTTTCTGTCTTTAGTGTGTCAGTTTGAGTCTTCTAGAAGCAGATGCCAAGATGTGAGTAAATGTGCAAGAGATTTCCTGGGGAAACACCTATGAAGGAAGAAGGTGTGGATGCCTTCCTATCACTTTGCAAGTCTGACAAACATGAAAGAAATGCAAAGACAAATGATGGTGGGCTTCAGACTGCACTGCAATTGTGAAGTAGATGGAGATTTAGTATTAAAGAAAAGGTTGACTGAGAGAGCCCACATGGAACAGAACAGGAATGGCCTAGCTCTTTAACACTCAGTATGTTGTTATTGGCTGAGAGGTGGGAAAACGAGGTTGTCAGTCACTGAGAGTGACCAGGACCAGAGTGAGGTGGGTGAGGCACTCAATTTGGGCACAAAAATTTTTTGACCAAAAATCTCAGCAATGAAAGGCAGTATTTCAGTACAACGTTCTTAAGGGTTTTTTTGTTTGTTTTTTTTTTTAAGATTTTATTCATTTACCCGACAGATCACAAGCAGGCAGAGAGGCAGGCAGAGAGAGAGAGAGGAGGAAGCAGGCTCCCTGCTGAGCAGAGAGCCCGATGCGGGACTCAATTCCAGACTCCTGGGATCATGGCCTGAGCTGAAGGCAGAGGCTTCAACCCACTGAGCCAATCAGGCGCCCCTAAGATTTTTTTTTTTTTAATTTGTTTATTTGACAGAGATCACAAGTAGGCAGAGAGATAGAGAGGAGGTGAAGCAGACTCCCTGCCGAGCAGAAAGCCCAATGAGGACCCTGAGATCATGACCTGAGCCCAAGGCAGAGGCTTATCCTCACTGAGCCACCCAGGCGCCCTCAGTACAACGTTCCAAATTCAGAACTAAGGGGCGCTTCCGCTGAGGTCATGCCAGTGTCCTGAATGGAGCTCCGTGACTGGGTCTCTGCTCAGCGGGAGCCTGCTTCTCCCTCTGCGGGTCCCTCAGCTTGTGTTCTCTCGGTCTCAAAATATTTTTTAAAAAATAACATCAGAATTAATACCTAATGAAGAGAAATGCCAAAATTTTACATATAATTTTACTGACTTCTGGTGACTCAGGCTTCCTTATACCTCCACGAGGCACTGTGGATTTGCTGCCTCCTGAGGGCAGGTAAGTCTTTCACACTGATGGTGAGGGGCTAGAGATTAGGACCCTGAGATCATGACCCCAGCACAAGTCAGACGCTTGATGACTCAGCCACCCAGGCGCCCCAGGAAAATTTCTAGTAAGATGCCCCTGCCCAATGACCCACTAACGGGCTACACAAAGAAGCTAAATGTTTTAATGATTCTGCATACTTCTAATGTGTTTTTATGTGTACGTACATATTATATGTACATATATTTTCACGCTATGTAATTATGTCATCTATATAACTCGCTAGCAGATTCCTTGGCGCTGGGGGAATGTGTCAATCATCCTTCAGACCCGACCTGGAGTACGTAAAGGTTTACTCAAAGATGGACATGTGGAGGGAAGAGGCGCTGATCAGGGAAAGGCTGCGTAGACAACTTTCAGTCAGTATCAACTGCCGAGTCATTTACAGACGTCTTCCCTTCCCCGTGCAGTTCCTTTAGCGCTCCTCAGTCTGGGCCTGAGGGCCGGTGGCCGCGTCCACACCCAGCCCGCTTCAAGGCCCGGCTGTAAAAATCTCTAAACCTAGGACATCCAAAAAATCAGTCCTTACACCACTCCAGGAAGCAAGTTTCCGTCAGGGTGCCCAGGACGTCACTGACTACAGGAATTTCCGGAAAGCCGGGGAGCCTTCCGCCCGCCAGAAGAAAACAGCCACGCGGGGCGAGCCGGAAGAACTACCGCGTCACGCCGCGCTGCGCCGCCGGGCAGGCCGCAGTTGCCGCCGGAGGCCTGCTGGGGGCGCGCGCGCTGCCCCGCCCGGCCCCGGGAGGAGGGGAGAGCGAGGGCGGGGGCGGTGCGCTCGGCGCTTCCTGTTCCGGCGCCAGGAGGAGCCGCGCGCTGTTAGTGCTGCCGCCGCCGCCTCCGCTGCTGCCGCTGCTGCTGCCGCCGCCGCTGCCGCCGCCACCGTCAGTCACTCCGCGTTCGGTTCTTCGGCACCCGGTTCGCTGGGACTCTTCGCCGCTTGTGAACTTTGCTGCGGGCTCGGATCTTGCCGGGTAAGGCTGCTTCGGCGCTAGTGGGGATCGTGGAGGGGGCCAAGGGAGTGCCCAAGCGGGAGACAGGCGCAGTAACGGAGGTACCTCGAGTCGCCTTTCCGGGGTCCAGGACTAAGCGCCTGCCCGCGCCGTCTTCCTTCGAGCTGCGAGGTGCCCCCCTGGTAGCCCCCCAGGGAGAAGGCGTCGGAGGCGGGTGACGTCGCGCCCGACGGGTTTCTCGGCGCTTGACGTCGGGCCTGGCTTGGGGGCGGGGCGGCGAGCGTTCCTGGCCCCTCCCCCACCTACCCCACCCCACCCCCACCCCCACCCCTTCCCGGGCGGCGGGACCCGCTCGGAGGCCGGTTCGCTCCGGTTGATCCCGGACTCCCTTTGTTCGTTTGGCCCTAAAGGGTTCCCGGCTCGCGCCCCTCGGCCCCGACCCCCTCCCCCATTTATTAGTTTCTAATAAAACGGGAGATACGGGCCTGAATAGTCTTAGGGGAATCTGGCACTTGTTTAAAAGATTGTCCTCAATGTGACAATGTTCTGGTCGTTATTCAACCAAAGGAATTGCTGGCAAATACATTCGATGAATACACATGACAGAGACCATGAGAAGTGCTGAGTTCTATGATACTCTCTTTTTTAGGATTTAGGAGCTTGTGTTACACATGGAAGCATATAAATAGCTGAACCATTTCCTCTTCGAAGACCAAGAGCAGTGCTTTTACTGGATAGAATTTCTAATGTTGAGGCATCAAACCATACCGAAAAAAATTTTTTACAGCATTAAAGCTGAAGAAAAACACAGGTCTTACACCTGATGATTTTAAAGCTCTGCTTTGGGAACAAACGTTTATTACAGACCAAGATAGCCTTCAGAGATCTTTCAGAAGTTCTTTGTTCGGCTGTATTCATTGGGTAGGGAGAAGAGAAATTATTTTTGGTACTGGCGTCCCTGATTGGAAACTGGTTTGTTTCAGAAAATTCAGTTGGATTGTGTGTGTGTTAGAATGTTCTTTTCCTCTCTCCAGGAGCAGTAGAGGTAGACCAATTCCTTAACTTCAAGCCTTGGGGCCAGTGTGTTTTGGAATTCAGAAATCTTTGGATTGAATCTCTAGATTTAGGAAGAGAATAAGATGCACATACAAGAGGTATCAACCCCCTCCACAAAGTCCCTGCAACATCCCCTAAGACAACATTTATATTTGTGCAGTGATAAGAGTGACTTAACGGAAATTATAAATATGCTTAGGTTAGATTTTGCCACCAACTGTTCTGTGCCAGACTTGGGAATGTTTCTTTATGTTTCTTTTATTTTCAAAAGTTTCTGAATGGAGAACTGCAGATAAAGGTTTGCAGACCCATAATACCAGTGGTAAAAGCTAACGTTTGTTCAGTTTTGTGTGGCAGACATTGACCTGGAGATTTGCTTATGATGTAAGTCTCAGGGCAGGTCCGTGAGGGAGAGACCATTCTACTACATCTCTGAGGTTTGAAGAGTTCAGCCTGTCCAGAGCCACCCAGCGAAGAGCTGTGGTTTTATCTAGGCAGTGGTACCTTTCGCCGTCATTCTCAACCTGTGCTACGTGCCTGTGTACAAAGGAAGAGGGGGGAATGTACATGTTGCCAATCCGCTCTTTTTAGAGCACTGGTTTTATAGACACTTACCAGTACCATTTAGTGTTTCACGTCACTAGTCCTTTTATAGATGAAGAAACTGAGAGTCACTCAGGTGAGCTGAAGCTGATGGAGACCCTCAAACCTTACCCTAAAGGAGCTCTGCTAAGACTCCTGTCCCTCCCCTTTCTGAACTGCTTACATTTCCCATAGTGTACTCTTCACCTTTTGCACAATCTGCTCTTCTTTCCTAGGGCGTCCCACCATCCCCTACTCCCAGCTCTTCCTTCATTGTTCCTACAGACTGCAAAAGAACCTCTTCTCAGGATTCTTCCCCTGATACTCCCTTCCTTGATTCCTTTAGGAGTTCTTTGAGGTACTCTCTTGGTGCCCTGTGCTTACGCCAGGTAAGGTAGTTAAGTGTTTAAAGGGTAGTTCTCTACAAGACTGAATTCCTTAAGGATTTATTCTGTGCAATATTACTCATTTCCGCAAAACCCAACACAGTGCCTGGTATGTGTGTTCCAGGCATAAGTATAAGAAATGATTTTTTTTAAATTACATGTCTTTAAAAAGTTTAAAATACTCCAAACATTTATCAAGTCTCCAGTTCCTTGAGTTACCCAAATGTAAAATAGAACTTATCTGATAAAAGAGCCAGTATTAAATATGATCAAATACTCTATTTCAAATTTTGTATTTTTCAGTATATTAGCACCATTCCCCTACCCCCCCCCCCAAACATCATTGTAAAAATCCTGTTTTTTCTTTTTTTAAGAGGTGGGAAGGGTCAAAAGGAGAGGGAGAGAATTTTTTTTTAAGATTTTGTTTATTGATTTAGACAGAGTGTGGGAGTGAGGGACAGGGGCACGGGGTTGGGGGAGGTGGTCTCCATCACCCTGAGATCATGACCTGAGGTGAAACCAAGAGTCAGACATGCAACCAACTGAGCCATCCAGGCACCCCTTTTAAGTTTCTTTTAATAAACATCTTACATATCTGTAGTACTTGATAGATTATTAAAAATGTTACTTTTAATTATCTGTAAAGTAGTCAGGAGTTAAAGCTGTTTTGCAGATGAGAAATGGTTTGTGATTAAGAAGTTTGCCTTAGGCAAAAGGATTGATGTCGGGGCGCCTGGGTGGCTCAGTGGGTTAGGCCGCTGCCTTTGGCTCAGGTCATGATCTCAGGGTCCTGGGATCGAGTCCCGCATCGGGCTCTCTGCTCGGCAGGGAGCCTGCTTCCCTCTCTCTCTGCCTGCCTCTCTGTCTACTTGTGATTTCTCTCTGTCAAATAGATAAATAAAATCTTTAAAAAAAAAAGGATTGATGTCCACATTTCATAACTCTCTAGTTCTGTATTCTTTATCACCCCACCACAGTGTGATGACCCTTTGAAATAAGCCTTGTTCGGTAGTCACTAGTGATTTACAGAGTTCAACTTTTAAAACCTCCTTGTGACTGGATTGCCATTTTTTTTTAACGATTTTATTTATTTATTTGACAGAGATCACAGGTAGGCAGAGAGAGAGGAGAAAGCAGGCTCCCCGCTGAGCAGAGAGCCCAATGCGGGGCTCAATTCCAGAACCCTGGGATCTTGACCTGAGCGGAAGGCAGAGGCTTAACCCACTGAGCCACCAAGGCACCCCTGGATTGCCATTTTACTCTAAAAGCCCTAAGAGTTACAGCAATGTTTTACCTTTCTAGTATATGTCAAAAGAGATTTGTGCTGTGTTTCAATTACTATTCTTGCTGCTCAGAAAATAGAATGATAATTTTTCAGGTGATGCCTAGATCTGCCATAGAGTACCATTGGAAAGTTTTGGAAATAAGCTTTTCAGTATTTCAGAAAGAAAAAGGAAAATCGGGGGGCCTGGGTGGCTCAGTGGGTTGAAGCCTCTGCCTTCAGCTCAGGTCATGATCCCAGGGTCCTGGGATCGAGCCCCACATCGGGCTCTCTGCTCTGCAGGGAGCCTGCTTCCTCCTCTCTCTTCTCTCTCTGCCTGCCTCTCTGCCTACTTGTGATCTCTGTCTGTCAAATAAATAAATAAAATCTTTAAAAAAAAGAAAGAAAGAAAGAAAGAAAATCTCTCTTGCTCATAAACCCCCCCCCTTTTTTTTGCGCCAGTTCAGGGTTACATGGGCCTCATCTTAATTAGCATAATCCATTGGCATCAGAGTTGCTCAGTTAGTTACGCGTCTGACTCTTGATTTTGGCTCAGGTCATGATCTCCTGAGGTGGAATCCCATGTGGGGATCCACACTGCATGGACCTGCTCAAGAGTCTCTCCCTCTGTTCCTCCTCTAAAAAATTAGCATAATCTAAGTATTTTTGAATGGTTTTTTAGAAAATCTAGATTTAAAAAATTATGTAGCTCTTCTCATATTCAAACACTAATGTCCAACTCTATTTTTTGCCTTTTTATGATGAAAGTAAGAATAAATTAGAATGTTTCCTGTTAATAAGAACACTGTATGTTCTACACATGGAGAGAAGGTCACTTTACTAAAAGTGCTTTACATCAAGAAATGATCTATTTTTAATCCCTTTATTCAGGGCTTCATTACTTAGAAGATTCTAATACCTCCTTTATCTTCCAGGATTTAACTTTTTTTTAGGATTTTATTTATTAAGAGACAGAGATAGAGAAAGGAAGTGGGAAAGAGAGGGAGAAGCAGGCTCCCCGCTAAGCAGGGATCCAGACTCAGGGCTCAATCCCAGTACCTGAGACCATGACCTGAGCTAAAGGCAGACCCTTAACCACCTGAGCCACCTAAGCGCACCCAGGATTTGATTTGATTGATTGATTGATTGATTGATTTTAGGATTTAATTTTTAACTTCAAATTTGGAAAGCTGGAGTTGTGAGTCAGTTAAATAGTATTAACTTGTGGAGTAACTTACATTCTAATGTAATTTTACAACTAGTTAGCTTTATATTGTATATATATTTTTTTTAATTAAGAGAAAAGAGAGAATTCTGAAAACCCAGAAAGAAAACCCAGCAAGACCACATGAAATTGAATGTATGTTCTCTGCTTCAGAATTAATGTGAACTTTGATACAGAACCATTTTCTGTTTCAAAAAGGCTCACCCTATTCAAAAAGCATGTTGGTCTTATGTAGACTTTGAACTTGCCAAACTTGCCATTCACTGATAAAAGTCCCTTCAGGTGTTCATCCTAAAAATTTACTGTTGTGTGATACAACGTTTTAGTATAAAACCTTAATGTGGGAATGAATGAATAGTTGCATTTGCTATATATTCTAGATGTTTTTGATGATCTGAATAAATAGCAAGGTCATAGCAGTTGTAGCCTTCATATTCTTTTTATCATTCCTGTTAGCCAATTGTACTTGAAAGTTACACTCTAAGAATGCAAGGGTGGGCTCAATATTAAGCAGTTTTTTTATATATAATTGTCTTTGTGGGTCAAAGGAGAAAAACTAATCAGCTCGTTAGGTGTTAAAAAGATCTGAAGAAATGCAGTGTCATCTTTAAATGGTTTTTTCCTCTAAATGTTTTTTAACTAGCAAAATAGGAATAAGTAAATCCAGCAAAATAGGCATAAATAGACATTTTTAATATAAGTTTTTTCATCTCAAACTGAAAAATGGGAATTTTATTTAAACATTAGAAGCATTTCCAGGAGATTTGGGAGCAAGACTATCGTGCTCACTATTTAAAATTTCATTATTAAGTTTAGCTGATGCAGAGAAAAGAGATGTAAATATTGGAAAGAGAATGTAAAATTATTATTGTTGTTACAGATGACATAATTCTTTACCTGAAATCCCAGAGAATCAACTGTGACACTCAGGAATAAAGTAATTTAGTAATGTCACTGCTTACAAAAGTAATACACTAAAATTTAAAAAACTTTCCACATGAGGTGCCAGGCTAGCTTAGTCAGTAGAGCATGCGACTCTTCTCAGGGTTGTGAGTTCGAGCCCCACGTTAGGACTAGAGTTTACTTTTAATATAAATAAATAAACTATTGAGTGATGAATGACAGTGATGGGAACTAGGAAGATATACCTTGTTCTTGAATGAAAAGATTGGATATTTTGAATACGTTACATGTCTTCTAAATTAACTGTAAATATAATGCAGTTCCAACCAGAACACCCAACAGATTCTTTTTACTCTATTTTTTTACAAAAAGATCTGGAAAAAAAGAAACAATATTTAGGAATCTAGGGGGAAAAGACAGCAGCAGTAGGTCAACTAACATTAAAATCTGTTAAAAATGCAAAGCTAATGAAATTAAGATGGGATGTTGTGGTGCAGATCAGTAGAAAAGAACAGGCTTCAGAATATCTATAGGAATAACAGAGACTCTATAGCCTGGTGGTAAAGAGCCTTGGCTCTGGAGTCAGACTGTATACCTGAGTTTGACCCCTCTTCTACTTGTCCCTAGCTCTGTCCCCTTAAACAAGTTAACTTGATAAGCTTCCTTTTCTCAGGCTGTCAACTGAGTGGAAGAATTTGTGTCTATTCATTGAGATGACCCACCTAAAACACTTTGAACAGTGTGCCTGTTCTGTAGTAAATACTCCATTTGTTGTTAGTACTGGCAGTAGATTGTGTTAAGGGTAGCTTGTTGTATCCACTGAGAAAAGGTAGATTATACATTAAGTCAGGGATGCCTGATGGCTCAGTCGATTACGCGACTGACTAGCTCAGTTCATGATCTCAGGGTCCTGGGATCAAGCCCCACATCTGGCTCCTTGCTCAGTAAGAAGTCTGCCTGTCCCTCCGCTCCTCCCCCTGCTCATTCTCTCTCCCTCTCCCTTAAATAAAATCTCTTAAAATATACGTATTTGGGGGCACCTGGGTGGCTCAGTTGGTTAAGCAGCTGCCTTTGGCTCAGGTCATGATTCCAGGGTCATGGGATCAAGCCCCGCATCGGGCTCCCTGCTCAACAGAGAGCCTGCTTCTCTCTTGTCTCCCTCTCCTGCCTCTCCGCCTACTTGTGGTGTCTCTCTGTTAAAATAAATAAATAAAAATACTTTTTAAAAATGCGTATTTTAAGTTAAACCATATTAGTACTGTTAGAAAGCATGGGTGAATTTTTTGTCTCCTATGTTTCAAAGCTAATTTTAAAATTTTATAAAGCACTAAAAAAAGATGTACTCGTAGAAAGGAGTGAAATTGTCAAAGGCGAGAGAGCACATACTTTCTTTATTTAAATGAAGTCAAAGAATAAGCAAAAACTAAGAAAGTGGTTGCTGAGTGGAAGGGCAGTTGATTGGAAAGTAGCATGAGTAAACCTGGAGTGAAGGAAATTGTTTTGTACCTTGGTTAAAGGGACATATGCAGTTGTCAGAGCTTGTTGATCTAAACACTGCACATCTCTGCGTTTTATTGAGTATTAATTATGCATCACTTTTAGAATTTGATGAAAGGACAAAAGTGGCTCGAAGACATAAGCAAATCCACAAAAAAAGTTTATTATAAATTGGGTATGAAATTTTAAAAGATGCTCTACTTTACACTAAATTTTAAAAATGCGGAAGTTAAAATAACAAAGTGTCAATTTTTAACCTGTCATAATTGAAAACTATTTAGACATTTAATACTCTCCAGTGGTGAAGAGGAGTTTTCAGAGATAGTGTAGGGTCACCTGGGTGGCTCATTTAGTTAAGCATCTGCCTTCAGCTCAGGTCATGATCCAGAGGTCCCAGAATCCACCCCCGTGTTGGGCTCCCTGCTCAGCAAGGAGTCAGCTTCTCCCTCTCCCTCTGCCCTACCCACTGCTCCTTCTCGCAGCACAAGCGCCCTCTCTCTCAAATAAATAAGTAAAATCTTAAAAAAAAAAAAAAAAAAAAAGGTATAACTGGCAAAGGACTTTAAAGTGGCATGGACTTTTTTTTTTTTTTTTTTTTTTTTTTTTAAGTAAGATTTTATTCATTTATTTGCCAGAGAGAGAGCATGAGAGTACAAGCAGGGGGAAGTGGCAGGCAGAGGGAGAAGCAGACTCCCTGCCTAGCAGGAAGCTGGATGCGGGAGTGGATCCCAGCACCCTGGGATCATGACCTGAGCTGAAGGCAACAGACTGAGCCACCCACACGTCCGGTGGCATGGACTTTTAAGATGTGTTTTATTTTTTTTTTTTAAAGATTTTATTTATTTTTTTAACAGAGATCACAAGTAGGCATAGAGGCACAGAGGCAGGCAGAGAGAGAGGAGGAAGCAGGCTCCCTGCCAAGCAGAGAGCCCGATGCGGGACTCGATCCCAGGACCCTGAGATCATGACCTGAGCCGAAGGCAGCGGCCTAACCCACTGAGCCACCCAAGCGCCCCTAAGATGTGTTTTAGATAGCCTTACCTGTTGACCGCAGATTTCCCTTTTAGTACTTTTCCTGATGACACATTTCCAAGGATATGTGTTGAAAAGTGTTCCCTGTATCATGGTCTGAAGCAACTCAAAGTGCAAAGAACGTAGACTACCACCAAAATGAGAGGCAGACTATATTGTGGATCCCTTCTATGTGAAATGCAGCCAGTGGAAGGGGACGGCATTTACAGAATTACATGAACTGCAACGAAAGTTTGCCCTCTGTAAAGAGAAAGACCTTGCGTATGTGATTAAGTAACAATGGTATATACAAAGAAAGTTCCTTAAAAAATACATAAGAAATGGTAAGCACTGGTTTTGAAGTATTCTTTTTGTTTTTTTCTTTCTCTTTTTTAGGAAAATGTCTGATGAATTTTCGGTAAGTTGATGCATTTATCCTTTGTAAGTATTTTGGCTTTTAAGAAAATGACATAGTTCTAACTGCAGGCCATGTAAGTCTTTTAATTTAAAAGAGATGCTTTTTGTGATCCTTGCTTTTGGCTGGGGAGAGGATGTGATTTTCATAGATGATCTGCCTTAATTGACTTAGATATGATATGTTTGAAATTTTGTTGTGTTGTATGTATTTATAAAGTGTTAGGTTGCTTTTGTTCTCTGTTAACATGGCAGTGCTAATAATAGACAGCATTTTGGGGCGCCTGGATGGCTCAGTGGGTTAAGCCTCTGCCTTCAGCTCAGGTCATGATCTTGGGGTCCTGGGATCCAGCCCCACATCGGGCTCTCTGCTCGGAAGGGAGCCTGCCCCCCACCGGCCGCCTGCCTCTCTGCCTACTTGTGATCTCTCTCTCTGTCAAATAAATAAATAAAATCTTTTAAAAAAAAAAATAGACAGCATTTTTTAATGTAACATACACCAAGTACTATGTTAAGGGTATTACATGAATTATCTCATTTAAGCCTCAAGTTAATGCTAAACTTTTTTTTTTTAATGCAGAAACTAAAGCTTAGAGAGGGTATTTAAGTTGTTTGCAGTAAAGTCAGGATTTAACTCCTCAGTATTTTGAGTAATTGGATTTAGAAAATATGATTTTCTCTAAGGAATTTGCATTGGAAGGTTGATTTTTATATTACATGAATTGCTTTTACACTGAGCAGTTTGGCTGTTGAAGATGTTCTAGGGGTTCGCAGTCCCTCGCTCTGCAGCTTTATAACCATGTTTGACATGATTTGCCCCTAAATAAGATAGGTAAAACATGCCTGTTTTGTCTTCCAGTTGGCAGATGCACTACCTGAACATTCCCCTGCCAAAACCTCTGCTGTGAGCAATACAAAACCTGGCCAGCCGCCTCAAGGCTGGCCGAGTTCCAGCCCTTGGAATAACCCAAGTGCTCCACCTTCTGTGCCATCTGGACTCCCGCCAAGTGCGACACCCTCCACTGTGCCTTTTGGACCAGCACCAACCGGAATGTATCCCTCTGTGCCTCCCACCGGACCACCTCCAGGACCCCCAGCACCCTTTCCTCCTTCTGGACCATCATGTCCCCCACCTGGCGGTCCTTATCCAGCCCCAACTGTGCCCGGCCCCGGCCCCACAGGGCCATATCCTACACCAAATATGCCCTTTCCAGAGCTTCCAAGACCATATGGTGCACCCACAGATCCAGCTGCTGCTGGTCCTTTAGGTCCATGGGGATCCATGTCTTCTGGACCTTGGGCACCTGGAATGGGAGGGCAGTATCCTACCCCTAACATGCCATACCCATCTCCAGGGCCATATCCCGCGCCCCCTCCCCAAGCACCAGGGGCAGCGCCACCCGTTCCATGGGGCACTGTTCCACCAGGAGCCTGGGGACCACCAGCACCATATCCTGCCCCTGCAGGATCATATCCCACACCAGGACTCTATCCCACTCCCAACAATCCTTTTCAAGTGCCTTCAGGACCTTCTGGTGCTCCACCGATGCCTGGTGGCCCCCATGTGAGTGTTAAATTTGTTCTTTAAAATGCACTAATAGTCACATAAGCACAACTGAAAGATTATTTGCCTCCTGTTTTGGATAGAAGATTAGAAAGCATTTAAAACTTTTTAAAAGAAGGGGTGTATGTATATAAGGTAAGAGTAAATTTCAAACTTCAGATAAAGCATTTAGAAGGATGAAAACAAAAGTATTCCTGGTACTTAGAAAAACTTCCCAAAGATCCCCCGAAGACTTTGTGATGTAGAAAGCAGTGTCCTCAGTAACATCCTTGAGATAAACTCAGGTGTATTTCATGGGACCTTTTTTTTTTTTTAAACTATTTCTCAGTCTCATTTTGTAGCATCACACCAAAGCACAGTTCAGTAAAACAGTCTCTGCCTGGGTGACTTCATCCAGATGTACATTTTTAGAGCATCTAGGACAATGAACACATAAGATTGCCTGTCCTTCCTGTTACTCTCCCTCGTGTTTCTCAGCCAAAGTTTTGTTGGATCCTCAGCAGCACTGAGCTCCCGAATAGCCCACTGTTCTGCACTGTCAGTCCCAGGCAGTGCCTCGTGCTGCACTGCCAGCCAAGCCAGAGGGCCAGGGTTGGCATCTGAGTTGGAGGACCTGTCTTGGATGTAAGACCAAATAGAAAAGTGTCCCTCTTCTCCTCGCCCCAGAAGTAAGCCAAGAGTCCTCAGAAAGAATCCTGATTCTCCATGGGGGCTGGGGCGGGGGGGAAATGACTTACTCTTAACAAAATAATCAGGTCTCCAGCTAGATGAATCAAATATCCACCCCAACTGTCCAGGAAAAAGGATCCTAATAAAAAGCCCCCAAAACTTGACTTTGATCAGTATAACTTATCTATCCAAATTCCCTTAAAAAGCTTTTTTTTTTTTACAAATTGTATGTCAAAATAAATGGGATGAGTTGCCATTTGGATTTATTAGGCAATAAGTATTTTATTTTAAACCACAGCAAGGAGTTAATAAACTCCACTTAGAAAAACTGGAGGTTTACTTTTTCTTTCTTCTGTTGCAGTCTTACCATTAAGTTAATGGACGAAGATATGACGCTTTGCTTTTTGAAGTACATATATATGCACATGAATGCATATATAAAAATTGCTGGTCTCACTATTCTTAGAGGGCATTCATGAAAGAACAACCCTTGCACCTCTCAGAGAAGATATCTGCCTCTTGTACTTGGATGTATAGTACATCTGATGGATACAATCAGATAAAAATGTAAAAGTAAATCGTTCAAATGTGATTTTTATTCGGTTTTTATGGAACGTTAAAGTGATGAAGTGTATTGAATAGCTCTTTGATAACAGTTTGTTTAAAACAAGTTTTCGATTTGTTTAAATTATGAAACCACACACTTAAAAATCTAAGATGATGTGGATTATTGTTAGAATCTGCAAACTCATTGGCGAATTATTTCAAGTATTTTTCTATAATCACTTTTTCCCTAAATAAACACACTTTGAAAACAATCACATTGTCATAATTTAAACAAATGATGCCTCTCAACATCTTGAACTGCTCTGTCGGTAGAAAAAATACACGTGGGCCTCGTGAGGGTGTAGTTTGGATATATATTTTCAAGCTGTTGGTAATTATTGTCAGATGTTGAGTTCATTAGCCAGGCAGTGTTCGTTTTTATCCTCGAGCTTTTAGTAAAAACTTTTCTTTGATTTTTGAGTTCCACGATTTGCTTTATTTTTAGCCAGATGGGTCACACAGCTCTAAAATCTGCCATTTATGAGAACTTTGTTCTTTTTAATGCAGGCCAACATGTGTGTAAATTAATTCTTAGAGACTTGTTCATCTCTGTATTGCTTTGGCATAGATTTCGAGATGTCAGTATTGCTTCAGGAAGAACTCGAAGGAAATAATTCTCTCCTTTGTCTTGAACCTCAAGCCAGAGGAAACCCCGGAAATTGCTTTATAGTGACAAGTCACTTGCATTCCCACAAAACCCTCTTCTACTCAGACCCTTCCCTGTAGGTCCCTTTGCCTCAGTTCTTTAGAAGGAGCACATCCCTTAGTTTCTCCCTGATATGGAAAACTGGCACACTCTAGGGGTCTGTTGTAAACACATATAGCAGTTACGGTTCAAGAACCTTAGTCATTTAGACATGACTCTGTACAAGTGCCATCAAAACGTGTACATGTCTTTCAGAGTCTGGTTAAGCTATGTCATTGTCTTATGCAGTTTCCTGCATCTGTTGTAAAGTGCTTATGGCTAACAGTTCTTTGTTTGTTGACAGGTAAATAGGTAGAATTGAGTACCATTCTTAAAAATTCTTAAAAATTACCCTCTAGCTCTAACACTGAAACTAGTAATAATAATAATAATAAGGTGTAGATCTCTGCAGTGTGGCTGTTGCTTAAATTAGTGTTTGTAACCACCGAAATAGCCTGAGTAGCTTTTTTTGTCACCTTATCTCTAAATCAGATCCTTAGAGTCTTAGAAGTGACTATGTTATTTGTCAAATAACATTGTGAACCTTTGAATGTATCCATGGGGTTACTAAAATATGTTGTGAATTTCTTGCCTAGTCTAGGAGAGATTTATGCTGGAGCTCTTGTTTTTGCTTAGAAATAAAATATTTAGTAGTTTGTTTCTCTTACATTTTAAATGTCAAGAATGCCAAATGCTGCCAATTTAATGGTTTGATAGCTACCTCCTTTTAAGAAAGCAAGATGGTCATCTTTGAGAAAAATACAGTGTTTAAGCTCCCTTTTAAGTAGGTGATAGAGTCGAGCTTTTAGAATTGAAGCTGATTTGTTTAGGTATCTTCAGACTGGGGAATGTCGTTAGACAGCTCCTACAGAGTGGCACCAGCGGTCTTGAACAAGCCGCACCAATCTACAACACTCCTGGAATCTTTGTCAGAGTAGCTCCATGGCAGGAGCCTTGGAAGGTATTTTAGCTTAAATGATCAGGCAGTATCATGTCAGCTAGCCTGGAGTGGGGTAAGAGGAACAGTGAGATAGCAGTGAAGATTTCCTGGTGGTTATTTTGGTTGTGCTGCATTGGAAGAAGTTGACAACTCTGGCTTTAGATAGAATATTTAATGTAACACTAGAGGATACTGTTTGATTAAGAGAAGTGGTAGCAGGTTTGGGGATCTGTGGTCATGCAGTCCATTTATTAGAGGAGAAAATCTGCTAAAGGATTTGAAGGACCATGAACATGAGATTTGGAATTCCTACTCCCAATAAATACATAAACTTGGCTAGTGACCCGTACTGCCCCGTGTGCCCTAGACATAACACCTTTTCTTTGCTTTTCAAGGACTTTCCAACTGGTAGTTGTGAAATTCTTTTTAAGCTAAGAAGGGAAATCACAGGGACTAGAATTTGCTTTTATGTTCCTTTTGGTTTTTTAGAACCTTATTTCTCAACCTACGAGGAGAGTCTTAATTCTTGTGGGTACTCTGGGACATAAATGTATTTTTAGATTCAGGGTAAAGTTAAAAGCAGTTGTTGTTTCAGTGGAGGAATGGGGGAAAACACAGGGGAAGGTTTTTCTCTTTACAAGGAAATACCGTTGCTTTAGAAACCAGTCCTTTTAGGCTGACATCAGTTTAGGGAAGAGACTGTTTCTTAGAAAGTTTGTTAGGTCTCAGAAGGGAATACACAAGATGGAATATGCTGGCACTTGCACTCTCAGAACAAGAACTTGAAGGCAAATTTGATGGAGATAATCGAGATGTATTGAGGACTCGTGTTTCTGGAGTTGGAATCTTAGATTTTGAAATGTTAAACCTAGAAATGATAAAAAAATGAAAATAAAGACCTTAGGTCCTCATCATCATGTGATGAGAATCAAGGCTCCTTTCCTTAAAGGAGTGCTTGAAATCCTTGGCCTTGTCTGTACTGGACTTAGTCTGACACCTTTTCATGCTTTTGAAGATGGCTATTCACAACTGGGACTCCACAGCCTGTTTTGTGTAAAGTAAAATATTGATTATTCAGGAATAGGCATACATTTGTTTTAATTACCCAGGGCCTCCTTCTTTTGTCAGTTTTCCTGTTGTTTTCAGTATAGAATAATAAAAGGAGAAAAGAAAGGGGGGTGAATTTTTGGCCTTGGTCTGGCACACCACTACAACAGAATATTGGCCTATTTTCTAGGAAAGAAGTCAGTTTTGCCCATAAAATTTGACCTCACAAATAATGATAAGTGCTACCTATTGTACTCCAGTGGACAGCTTTTAAAATTATGTGTTTAGACTTCTAAATGATCAGTGCCAGTATCTTCCTTCCTCACCCTGAATAATCGAGTGCTAGATTTATAAAATGCCAGGTTTATAAACCCTTGACATTAAACCTAAGCACAGACCTTCAGGTGTTGGTTTTTGAAAAGCATAAGGTTAAATTCAGATGAATCACACTGATAGAGGTACTATGCAGAGAAGGTGGTGGGCAGCTTTCAGGGAAGACTGAAATTTACTCTTAATTAAGCAATATTGAGTATTGACGATAGACCCCTTTTTATTTTCAGAATTCTGCCAAGTAAAATTAAAATTGCCAATAAAATAATCAGTATTAAAGAAATGCCATGCAAGCTTCTGGCTAGAGAACACATCTGAGAACTGCATTCATTTGGTAGACACTCCAGTGTCCAAACAAGCTTTGCCACCTTGCAGAGGCACAGAGAGGAAAGAGAAGGCCTGTCCCGCAGCGGCTTAACGTCCAGGGGTGGCATTTACAGAATGAATTAGTACACGCATTTTTGGTTTACCTAGGTAAACGTATTTTAGTTTGCTGCTGGTGGAAATGAGAGGCCAGCTTTTGGACATTTTAAAGAGCAAAGTGTGGTGTACCTTTTTTTAAAGTAAGAAATTAATGTTTCTCAAGATTGTAGTGTTTGTCAGTGCGACTGCTCACGTGTGCAAAGTAACGGGATGTTTTTCCTCTTCACTTCTTCCCTGGATGAAGGCACTTACTGCCTGTCACTGGTTAGCAGATACTGATTTGTTGCCATTAAGTAAACTTGACTTATGCGTGCTCTATAAAGTTTTTTTTTGTATTTTTTCTTAATATTGTGATTTTTAAAATTGACTTAATAATGACAAATTTAATGTATGTAATTGTCTATGCATTTTAAGTTAAACTGCCTAAAATGTGATTTGAGACATAGACATTTGTTTTGTATTATGAACTGTAAGCAATCTGTTTGAGACGTTAGGTTTTATCACCTGCTGCTGTATTTGTAAACAAAAACATATGTTGCTTTAAGAAGTAATTATAATTAGGAATAGTCTATGGATGTGATACTTGATATTTTTTAAGATAAACTTGTTTGCTTTTGTGTATTATACCTGAAAACTTTTTTAAAAAATGTATTTTCATGGTTTCACAGTTTTTCCCTGTATCTTATTCTTTAGGCCCAATTCTGGGCTTCCCTGAGAAGTCCGGAGCCTAATTAACTACAAAATTGTTATCCGAAAGAAAAAAGGGTCTGAGATGCTCCTCGGTGTTTGACCAGCATTCACTAAGTCATTTAAATAGGCTGCCTGGGAATAGCCTTCCCCAGGCCCTCCTTCAGCAACATGGTATCCACTGTGTGGGTTTCCTCTCTCCCTTCAAGGCTACATTATTCTTTGTAACCAAATTATCGGTGTATACAGAGTTAGGGAGCTTTCCCTCTCTGCCCCAACTGCCACCACCCCCGCTTTCTTTTATGAAAGATGGTTCTATTCTGTGTAACTACTATGCCTATGGTGAGGGTCACATTATCAAACTGGGTACAGTTTGCCATTTCCACAGGGGAGTTGCTACCCTGTCTTGAACCCCGGTGTGGGTGGGCCTGTAAATGAGTCATTTGTACTACATTGTGCTTTGGGGAGAGTCTTCTGCTTTTTGCCTTACAATTGAACAAAGTGCAATGTAAATTTTTAAGTTCTGTTTGATGTCTTATTTCCTATCCCTTAACGGGACCCACCTCAAACAGAGTTCTGAAATAAGTAGTAGAGTGCAAGATCATTCTGGAACAGGACTAGGGGCTTTTTCCCCATCGTGAAATGACATCACTTCAGCAGACACCTTCCTCCCCGGATACCTGACCCAAGCAGGTTCTTTTTTTACCACCATATTAAAACTTAGCAGTCCTTTTGCAAAAGATGTCTTTTTTTTTTTTATTATTTGACAGAGACCACAAGTAGGCAGAGAGGCAGGCAGAGAGAGAGAGAGGAGGAAGCAGGCTCCCTGCTGAGCAGAGGCTTTAACCCACTGAGCCACCCAGGCGCCCCTTGCAACAGATGTCTAAAGCAAAACAATTATTATTCGTGTATTTTTTTTTTTTTCAGTAACCCAACACAAAATTCTTTTTTTTTTTTTTAAGATTTTTAAATTTATTTATTAGAGATCACAAGTAGGCAGAAAGGCAGGCAGAGAGGAGGGGGGGAAGCAGGCTTGCCACTGAGTAGGGATCCCGATGCGGGGCTTGATCCCAGGACCCTGGGATCATGACCTGAGCCAAAGGCAGAGGCTTCAACCCACTGAACCACCGAGGCATCCCAATACAATAGAATTCTAATATCAGAAGAGAATTTGGGCCATCCCATAGTTTGTTCCTGTGGCATGTGAACGTCATACTTGCCATGTGGCATTAAACATTACTTTCTATTTTGAGACCCTGGGGTTCCCAAAATGACGGAGAGCTTAGTCCCTCCCTATTCTGTGTTTTCTCTAAAGCAATTCCTCTCTTCCACTTTTTATCATTTTATTTAGTGTTTTAGCTTGGGCTACCGTAACAGAACATCATAGACTGGGTGGCTTAACCGATGGGGATTTATTTCTCAGTTCTGGAGGCTGGGAGGTCCACAGGGTGCTGGCCTGCTCATTTCCCTGCCACAGGGGTCTATATGGCCTCTCGATGGCCATCTTCTCACTGTGTCCTCATTTATGGTGGAGAGTGAGAAGCAAGCTGTGTTCTCTCATACAAGGCCACTAATCCCATCATGAGGCTGCACTTCTGACCTCATCTAAATGAATTAGCTCCCAAAGGCTCCATGCCCAGATACCGTCTTATCTGGAGTGAGGGCTTTGGTGTGAATTTTGGGGGGCAAGTTGGTTCATAACACAGATACGTTGTTGGGGGAACAAAATATTTTGCTGCTTTTAAATTCCAAAAATGGTTGTAGATGACTGTGTCTCCTAGTTGACATTTGCTAAAATTATAATCAGATACAAGATACAATTCCATTTAGAATTGGAAGCTACACCCAAAGTGTTAGTATCCTATAAAAGAGGAAATTTAACACTTTTTAGTTTTTGCTTTGTTCTTATTTTATGTTAAGCCTCATTTTTTAAAACCATCATTTAGACGAGCATTCCTTAAAGATTGGTAGGCAGATTTAAAAGAGCCCTTTTTTAGAGATAAAGAGATTAAGTAAATTCCCAAGGCCATAATCTTAAAGGATGGTGCACAGTTCTTGTCTTCAAGGCTTAGGGTTTGTCCTGGTTTTTTTGCTCAGGCATCCAGTACCCTTTTTATGCAGTTGCTTGCCTACCAGTCTAGACCCTTGCTGTTTCTCTTCCACAAGACACCCTGACTTGTTCTTATCTCCTTAAGATGCCACTGGTAGGGACGCCTGGGTGGCTCAGTGAGTTAAGACCTCTGCTTTCTCGGGTTGTGATCTCAGGGTCCTGGGATCGAGCCCCATGTCGGGCTCTCTGCTCAGCAGGGAGTCTGCTTCCCTTCCTCTCTGCCTGCCTCTCTGCCTACTTGTGATCTCTGTCAAATGAATAAAATCTTTAAAAAAAAAAAAAAAAGCTGCTGGTAGGTAGGTTCCAAAGCTGTGGGAAACTGATGAAAACATTCAACTGGTTAACTTTCTAGATCAAGAAGCCAAGTTAGATTGAGCTCCATGTATTTTCCTACTTAACAGTTTAATTTATTGGGAGTTAATGATAGCTTTTATGTACGTTTTACGTACTTTGGCTCATTCCATTCTTAACACCCCTGCATTTGAGATTCATGCAGTCTAAGAGGAGACAAAAACAAGTAGTTGACAGTAGATTAAACAGTTCACAGGTATCTCAGTTAAGCTGCACAACAAACCTAAGACAAGGACAGTTCTTGTCCCCATTTTATAGATGATGAAACTAAGGCTAAGAGGTTACTTAGCTCTTCGGTCTGTGTGAGTTAGGTCACATAGCTACTATGTAAGGAACAGAGATTAGAATCCTAGCTGTGGTTGGTACCAAAGCTTTTGCCTTATCCCATCATACCACAGAATGCTGCTTTCTAAGAACAGCATCCTGTCCTGGTCACCTGAGTGCAGAAGTTCTGCTTCCCAAAGTATATACCTTGAAAGTCAGATCCATCTACCATTGAGTGTGATGTGGCAGACCTTTCACACGTGCCATGTCATTAAAGGAGTTGAATTGGAAATTCACTTTGAAGAGCTAGAACTTGTGTCTGAAATGCATGTCCTCATAGTTGATGAATAAGCACCGTTCTTAAACTACTAATGTAAAACTTAGTTGTATTTTCATAAACAGTTAAGAGTAGGTTTCAGATATGTTCGTGAGAGTTGTTAGGAAAGCTACTGGTCGATCAAGCCACCAGTCGCCTGTCCTACCGACTATTGAGGACACTGGGCATCCATATGCTCTGCAGTGGGAAAAGCGTGGATGAGGCTGTCGGGAGGCTGAGACAGAGGAGGTCTCTGTTAGCAGTGGAGGAGCAGCCAAGATGTACAGGAGAACTGTACAGAGGGCGGGAGAGTCCAAGGGACATTCTGCCAAGTATGGCTTGGCAGTTCTTTTTTTAAACTTGCCAGTACAGGACATGCTAAGTTAAAACATCTTAACCGTTGCCTAGTTACTGCAACACACAAAATTCCCAAGGACTAAACTTAATGAATACCTGGATCCCTTCTCGAGTGCCCAAAGGAATTTTTATAGAAAACAGACAAAAAGTACATGACTCACGATTCAGACTAGCACCCAGGCTTTTTAGGGAAGTGGGATGAAGAGGATTCATGCGGAAATGGGAAAAGCCTCTTTAACAAATTCTACAAGATTCCCTATCTGAAGGGCAGTTCTAAGTCTCAACCTCCAGTGAGTCTGCAATTGAAATCTGATCAAATTCTACAAGGCCACCCTTCCCGTGACCAACACAACTGCTGGGGAATCCGGGACAGAGTTTTTAGCTCTGAGCTCAGCTCTGCACTGTGATTTGCTGCAATTGACTAGCTTCCTGTGCTCACCTTAATGGAAAACATAACACTCAAAGCACCACGAGGGAGAAAAATGGAACGTGTCCTTGCTGAAGGGATCTATCTGGTGTAGTAGCATAACTAAAAGATTACAGCTCTCATAAATAGTACCTATATTAATGTCCCTTTTTAAAATTAGATTGTCACGGGGATGCCTGGGTGGCTCAGTTGGTTTAGTGCCTGCCTTTGGCTCAGGTCATGATCCCAGGGTCTTTGGATCAAGCTCCTCATTGGTCTCCCTGCTCAGCGCAGAGCCTGCTTCTCCCTCTGCCCCTGCTCGTGCTCTTCCTTGCTTGCTCTCAAATAAATAAAATCTTAAAAATAATAATAAAATTATTAAAAAAATAAATCAGATTGTCATACTTAAAGGCTTAAAGTTACACAATGTGATAACATACTTCTCGAAAACAAGGTTGTACAGTAAGTGGTCATATATCCCAGTTTGCCTGGAACAGTTCTGGTTTCTATTCAGGTATAATCATTAGTGCCCTCCTTGAATTCCCATTCTCCTGGTTTTGAGGATAAATTATATGACTATCCTAATTATAACAAAAAGTAATGCAAGTAAAGATTTTCCCTATTTGTTTCCTGAGATACAAACTCATCCTAAAGAACACATTTTGGCATAGAGGTTAACCGTTGACTCCCGTGTCATTTAGGCTGCCACTTATACTGCATCTTATAAAGGTGAAGAAAAACATCCAACTCACTTAATCGTAGCCACGTCATCTTCAGCAAACCCCAAAAGTGTGAAGAGCACACATTCTAGTTCTAGAATAGGAAGCCATGCCTTTTTTAGGCTAGAAAAGATGGATAGAGGAGTAATGGGAATACTCCCTTTTCTGGGCCTCTCTCCAAGGGTTTCTGCCCCATGACCTCAAACATGCCCCCCCACCCCCCGCCAAGTCCTGAAAGCAGTTTCCCTTAAAGCTTCAAGTTTCTTTGTTTTGTGTTGTTGTTGAACTTAGTCTTCTCACACACTGAATAGCACTGAAAATTATGTCCAATTTTGGGGGTCTTTGAGCTGCTGCATACAAACATTACCAGAGCTGTGGTAGAACTGCATTACATTTCTCCAGCCCTGGACTGACGTGAATTTTTGTGACTCACAGTAATGGTGGGAAGAAGCAGACAGTGACATTTTTTCAAAGGGGGCCCATTATTGGCAGGGAATAAATGATGAAAACTCGTCAAACCACGTCAGAAATATCTGCTGGCTGGTGTATTGGTTTTCACTTTTTTGGTGTTGGAGACCCATTTCTGAATACCGGACCTTGGAGCTCTCGCGTGAAGAGTGAATGCTTCAGGAGTCAGCACACTAATGCTTCACCAGTATTCCTGCTGGAGTGGAATGCCTGCGGCCACGACTAAGTTCTCTCGCACGTTTTCTCACATAGTTTCACAGCAAAGTTCTTGCATGTCAGAAACAATTTTTCCTGCTGCTGTCTTCACGGTACACGCCCTCTTTCCCCTACAGTTGGAATCCCGCTCTTCAACTTCTGCAACGGTGCTCAGCCTGTCTTCTGACAGCCATTGCCATAAAAGTGCGTGTCCCCAACTGTGGCCCAAAGTAATTCTGCACTTTGACCACAATTTGCTGACACGTTGGTTCTCAGCACATTATCACACTGCTGTGGTCATGAAGTTAGAAACCAGCTCACCGAAAACATCAGTGTGACTAGGATGTGAAACCTCAAAATACCAGTATCCATTCGCTGCTAGCACTTTCTATGACAAAGCACCTGGGAATCACGTCTGACTTACCCAGCCAAAACATAGTGCTCTCAGACAACTCATACTCTTTGTACACTGAAAAGCATGTTGGGGGGTTGGGAGAGAGATGCAGCTGGGGAGGGGGTGCATGGGAGACTTGGTACAATGTGATACTACTGTATTGAGTGGGGCGATGGCTATACATGAGCCATTTAACTCCAAAGACATGTAATACCCTTTTGTATGTATAATTTACATGCCCTTTTAAAAAAGTATATGGGACCTGTGCATCTAATCTTGAAAGGAACCCCGGTTTCACCTAGAGTCTTCCTGAGAAAGGTAGACAGGCCAAACTTCAGTGGTAGCTGATTTCCCAGGCATGTAGCAGCGATGTGAAGCTGTGCCTAGAGTCAATGTTCTTCCTTTATGCTAACAACTGAGTATTTCAATTGCTTTAGGAAACAGATGGTGTCATTAAGGACATAAAAACATAAAGGGTCTGCCCAGTGATCCACTCAGTCTAGTGTCCAGCGTGACAATGGAACCAAGAGACGTTTTGTGAGAGAGTACAATGGGTACATAAACCTAGTGTGCCACAGCCAGCCCCAGACAAATGGAGAAGCAGTGGTAAAGCAGGCAAGTACATCAGGCGTTGTGTGGGCCTAGCACAACGAGAATCACAGAGTAATTAGAGCCCCACAAACACAGGAGATAATAGGGATGACATGTTCCACAGTGATAATTAGTGTAGCTGGAGAAAAATGAGGACAATCTACTGAGAGCAAACACCGAGGCAGTGCATTGCCTGGTAAAGATCCCAGGTTCTGGAACCTGACCAGCTGTATTTAAATACTCTCTACCACTTACTAGATCCATCACATTGGGAGAGTTATGTAACCTTTTGGCGCCTCCATATCTTTAGCTATAAATGCAGAAAACAGTAGTTCCTAACTTCCCGGGGTTTTGAGAATTAAATGAAGTAATCCAGGTAAAGCATTTAGTGCTTGACATCATAAGCACTCAACCAGTGGGAGCTTATCATGGGACCTGGAAAGCATTTTCCTAGGTTTGGGGCCTACAGGGATATTGCTGTCTAGTAGAAGAAAGAAAAGTAAATGAGCCATTTCCATCCAGTGTGATGTTGCTGAAGCAGAAGGCACAGATTCCTCTGAGCATACCCAGTGAGCTCAGGTGGTTGAACGGCTACCATGTCTTGAGCACTAACCATGTGCGATTCGGTCTTGGAAGGGCTTTAATCACATTATCTCCTTAAGTCCTCACACCACCTTCCAAGCCAGGGGTAAAGGCCAGCTCTGTCCAGTGCTGAGCTAGGTTCCTTCCCCTTTGTGATGGGTCTTCATGAGTGCATCAAGGGAGCTTGCACGGCAGAACAAGTCCTGTCTCAAGAGAAAGCATAAGAGGGAGACTGTCCTCACCTCCAGCCACTTTGCCTGCAGCCATATTTGCTGGGTGTGCGAGTAGGTTTCAGGGAAAGAGGAGCAGCAGGCCAGGATGTTGGGGAGGAACTGATCGAAGTAGGTTGAGTGTAGCTGGTACCTCCAAGGAGCCGTGTTTCCAACATTCCAGAGAATGTCCCCACACTGGAACAGCTTTCCTTGCATTTGTCCTAGTGACATCAGCAGCATAACGGCAAACACGACTTGCTTCGTGCCTGCCCACAGCTACACTGTTCCTTAATGCTGGACTTCAGGAGAACACACAAGCTATTCACCACACAGTCTCAAGCTCCCTGGAAACTCTGAACAATTCATACTTAAAAGGAAAACCATGGCTTTTCCGCGGCTCCTTTGCTCCAGATTACATGAGAGACTTAGCCTTTGTACACTGACATCAACCACTACTCTGATCAGGGAGTCAATAGGAGAGGCATTCCTTGGAATGAGTAAGAAGAATCTTAGGGGAATCCAAGCCTTGGACAAAGGGAATTGAGAAGCCTTTGACCAAGAACAAAGGAAAACAGAACAGCCCTAAGTTAACTGCAAAACATACCAGCACCTAGATCGTTTTCGGTCATTCACCCAGACTTATTAGCCACTTACCCTCTGCCATGTCTAGTAATTCAAGAGAGAGCCCATTGAAACAATTTCTGCCTTCATTCAGCTCACAACCAGGTGGGAGAGACCATCATAAATAATGTTATCTCGCCTGTGATAAGTGACCTGGGAAAAAAGCATAACTTAGTAGGTAAGAGTTGAGTAGAGCTCAGCCGGGGAAGCCCTTGAGCTGCAACGTGAAAGATGAGCAGGATTTAGGCGATACATCAGGAGAAAGGTGCCAGGAAGAGAATCCAAGAGCGGTAATCCAAGAAGGCAACCCTCGGGTGGAGGAAGGGAGGGAGGGGCCAGGATTGGGGAGTGTCTACCTGCCCGTGGATGGTGTGGAGGCAGAGGATGTGAAATGGAGCAAAACAGGGGAGGAGACCTATGATGGGCTCTACGTTTCCTCTGTGCTGCCTACCAAATGAAGCAAACTATCTTCCCATTGATAAATGCTCCAATAAACTCAGTTTCAAGTCTTAAGAATCCCTTGACCATCCAGGATAATCACACCCTGAGATCCCCTGCATAGGGTTCCCTGAAGTCCCATGAGGCATATTTTCCTAGCCTGGTGGAAGAGGACGTCTCCTTTTTTTTTTTTTTTTAAAGATTTTATTTATTTATTTGACAGAGATCACAAGTAGGCAGAGAGTCAGGCAGAGAGAGGAGAAAGCAGGCTCCCTGCTGAGCAGAGAGCCCAATGTGGGGCTCGATCCCAGGACCCTGGGATCATGAGCTGAGCTGAAGGCAGAGGCTTTAACCCACTGAGCCACTCAGGCACCCCGGAAGTCTCCTTTTTTTATACTCTTAGTATCTTTCAAAGCCCTTGCCTGTGCCAAAGACCCACTCTATAAGCCATTTGTGAAAGAATATTGTCATCACTGTGCAGATTGGGGGAAGGGAAATCATCCCTGGATTTATTCCAAAGGGAAAATTAGAGAAATGATTGATTGAATAATTTGGTCAGCTCATTACCCCCCCCACACACACACATAACTGCAATTTCCTTAACATGCTTTTTTTTTTTTTTAAGATTTTTATTTATTTATTTGACAGATAGACTCAGCAAGAGAGGGAACACAAGCAGGGAGAGAGGGAAAGGGAGAAGCAGGCCTCCCACCGAGCAGAGAGCCAGATACAGTGCTTGATCCCAGAACTCTGGAATCATGACTGGAGCCAAAGGCAGATGCTTAACAACTGAGCCACCCAGGCGCCCCTCTTTATGCTTCTTGTCATAGTTTTCTTTCTAATCCAGAAAAACAGAGTGTTTATAAAGGACACAAGGTAATTTCAGACCAGCTGCTTGGCCTACACCTGATGTAGTAAATATCCACATTTTCCAGCTTCTTTAAGGCCTTGCCTAGATCAATTCCCAAGGCAGCATTTCCCAAGATGTGTTCAAACTTACAGCATTGTATGCTTTAAATACATATGTATATATTGTATGTTAATTACCTTGACAAAAATGCTAAAAAGATCAGAGAATAGGGTTTTCTGAAGTAAATGGAATACCTATTTCAAGAATAATATACATTATTATTGAATGTTTTTATATGCCAAACTCTGTACCAGTTAAGAGTTATTACTTCCTTTTGTCTTCCCAGTAACCTAATGAAGGAGGAACTATTACTTCCATTAAGTCACTCATGCAAATCATACAAACCAGGGAGATGCTAAGCCACAATTCAAACCCTGGACCACTTGACTTCACCACCCACAATCACAACCACTGCTTTTTCAGGTTTGAGGAGGCCCCCAAGAAATGTGCAGGGCAGTGGAGAGATAGACATCCTCCTCCAACCTACAGTAAATTAGGGAGAAAAGGGGGAAATTTGGTGAAGAGGAAACTAATGTCTTGCTACGTTCCAAACTAGACCATTGACCCAGTGGCTAGGTTCTGGATGCAGAGACCTGGTGCTTCCGTCAGGCCACTGGACAAGGGAGGTGGTGGGGAAGGATAGAACGCCTGTGTAGACTGAAGGCGATTAAACCATGCACACTCGGTTAAGAGGCCCTACCAGTCAGGGCTCCTCCAGTTTCTGCCCGGGGTTAAAGACAAGCAGAAGCAACTGAACAGACATTGCCTTGTCCCATTGCAGGAGTTCCGAGAGAGGTTGATAGTGGAAAGTTCTAAGGTTTAGAACCTTGGATGAGTCCTCTTATTGCTCAGTATTTCCACTTCCTCATCTCTAAGGTTGGGAAGTTGAACTTGCTGTGGTTCTCTCTATGTCTCACATGCTTTGTCCTGGCCTGTTTTTATGATTTTCCCAAAGAGCCTGAGGCTCTGATGGACATCCATGAAGTGTCTAGTGGGGTGACTTGACTTCTCTCAGCAGCTCTGTTATCTACAGGGCAATATCCTAAGATTATAAAACATTATTAACTAAAAAGGAAAATCATTAACTTTGGCTCCCCTTATATTCATAACTACTTTTCTCACTATAGAAGTGAAAGACATTAATTATAGACATTCTAGAAAATACAGACTGTGAGGAAAGAGTTAACAAGGCATGTCTGGTTGCTCTTTACCCATCGAGGGACCCATGATTAACCCTTGGCAGCCCTTAGAGTGTTCTTTACATTAGTGGTTGATGTGTTTGTTACATACGCCTGGACCACATGTACTCCTCAGGTTACTTCGCACAAACTTCAAGATCAACAACCTGCACCTAGGTTCATTGCTAGGGTTGAGTTTGGTTGACATAGTTGGTTGCATACACAGCGGGATCTACCTATGCAACCCCATAAGAGCACCCCATGTCTGTCCCCCGGGCAGACATTCTACACATGTCCTCGAAGTTAATGGTGAGTGAAAGAGTATTCCTATATGGCTTCAGAAAAGGAGTATTTGGACCAGGAAAGACATTGGAAGTCTGTGTTGAATGTCTATGGACCCCACACATGAGTATTGTTTTCCTGCTACTTTTGCTCTGTATCCTTTGCTATAATAAATCTCAGCGAGTATATAACCTGCTATTGAATCCTGTGGGTCCTTCTGGTGAATCAACTGAATAACACACAAATATAAATATATAACAATATATATATAAATTAACCAAATCCTTATACCTGGAGATAACACTTTGCTAACTTTAAAAACAAGGTTTTGACCAACCAAATCATGTCACAGAAGTCCTTCTAAATTGTGAGAAGGCAAACAAAACTGCTAATTAAATTGGTAAATTGGGGGTGCCTGGATGGCTTAGTCAATTAAATGACTGCCTTTTCAGGTCATGATCCTAGGGTCCTGGGATCGAGCTCCGTATTAGGCTCTCTGCTCAGTGGAGAGCCTGCTTCCCCCTCTAACTCTGCCCTTCCTCCTGCTCATGCTCTCCCTCTCTCTCTCACTCATTTGCTCACTCTCTGTGTCTCAAATAAATACAATCTTTTTAAAAAGTACTTAAAATAATAAATTGGTAAATTGTATCATGGAGTGAAGACTGAATTTTATGGAAGCCCCAGGTTTGGACTTAGAATAAGTGTACTTTTTTTTTTTTAAGATTTTATTTATTTATTTGACACGGAGAGAGAAATCACAAGTAGGCAGATAGGCAGACTGCAGGAGGCGGGAAGCAGGCTCTCTGCTGAGCAGAGAGCCCGATGTGGGGCTCCATCCTGGGACCCTGGAATCATGACCTGAGCTGAAGGCAAAGGCTTAACCCACTGAGCCACCCTTGTGCCCAAGTGTACTGTTTTATTTTTTTTTTTAATTTTTTATTTTTTATAAACATATATTTTATCCCCAGGGGTACAGGTCTG